>NC_088870.1:25238020-25513761 GCF_032884065.1 Artemia franciscana
AGCAATCACCATCAACAAAGCTCAAGGACAATCATTAGAATCATGAGGTATAGATCCGAATACGGATTGTTTTTCCCATGGACAATTATATGTTGCATGTTCAGAGTCGGTAAACCTGACAATCTATTTATATGCACAGACAATGGGACATCGAAGAATGTTGTATATTCGCAAGTTTTACGTAGTTAAAAACATATATATATATATATATATATATATATATATATATATATATATATATATATATATATATATATATGTATATATATATATATATATATATATATATATATATATATATATATATATATATATATATATATATATATATACTAGCTGTTGGGGTGGCGCTTCGCGCCACCCCAACACCTAGTTGGTGGGGGCGCTTCGCGCCACCCCCCAAGCCCCCCCGCGCGCGTAAGTCGTTACGCGCCATTGTAGTTGTGTCCCTATGTCCCACCTGTGAATATAGATATATATATATATATATATATATATATATATATAATATATATATATATATATATATGTTTTTAACTACGTAAAACTTGCGAATATACAACATTCTTTGCTGTCCCATTGTCTGTGCATATAAATAGATTGTCAGGTTTACCGACTGTTGAACATGCAACATATAATGGTCCATGGGAAAACAATCCGTATTCAGATCTATACCTCATGATTCTAATGATTGCCCTTGAGCTTTGTTGATGGTGATTGCTAATCGACCATTCCCTGTGTCGCCATCGTCTTTTATATACCCCCCTGTGCCCCCCGGCGTCCCCTTTGTAGTTTTGTCCCTGTGTCCCGGTCGTCATTTATATTCCCTGTGTCTCGGTCGTCATTTGTGTCCCGGTGTCCCAGTCTGTGATTTCTCTTTGAGTGTCCCGGGCGTCATTTATATTCCTTGTGTCCCGGTCGTCATTTATATCCCCCTGTGCCCCCCGGCGTCCCCGTTGTAGTTGTGTCCCTGTGTCCCGGTCGTCATTTATATTCCCTGTGTCCCGGTCGTCATTTGTATCCCGGTGTCCCGGTCTGTATATACATTCGTTTTTAGTTTTGTTTTTCTCCTTTATTTTTTTCCTTTTTTATTTTCTTTATTTTTTAGTTTATTTAGATTTTTAGATTTTTTAGCTTTTTTATTAGTCTTTAGTTTTTTTTCTTTTTAGTGTTTTTGTAGTTTTTACCTTTTTTTTAGTTTTTTTTTTACTTATGTCCTGGTCGTCATTTATACTCCCTGTGTCCCGGTCGTCATTTGTGTCCCGGTGCTTTGTTGATTGCTAATCGAACATTGCTTTTGTCCCGGTCGCTTTCTCTTTGAGTGTCGTCATTTATATTCCCTATGTGCCGGTGTCCCGGTCGTCATTTGTGTCCCGATGTCCCGGTCTGTAATTTCGTCAGTTGAAAATATGACGTCAGTCGACACACAAACATGACGTCACCCGACAGACAGACCCACAGACAGACACACACAGACAACTTATTTTTATATATATAGATTGTTCCGAGTTTTCATCCGTCACGATGTCTAAGATTGAAAAGGATAAAGTTCAACTGGATGCAAAGTCAATGGGGCCGCTGCCCCATTGTCTGTGCATATAAATAGATTGTCAGGTTTACCGACTCTTGAACATGCAACATATAATTGTCCATGGGAAAAACTATCCATATTCAGATCTATACCTCATGATTCTAATGATTGCCCTTGAGCTTTGTTGATGGTGATTGCTAATCGAACATTGCCTGTGTCCCCGTCGTCATTTATATATCCCCCCTGTACCCCCGGCGTCACCGTTGTAGTTGTGTCCCTGCGTCCCGGTCGTCATTTATATTCCCTGTGTCCCGGTCGTCATCCCGGTATACATTCGTTTTTGAATTGGTATATGATGAAATAAATTTTTAATTTTTTCCCTTTTTTTCTTTTTAGTTTTTTTTTATTGGTTTTTACCTTTTTTTAGGTTTTTTAGTTTTTTTCTTTTTTCTTTTTAGTTTTTTTGAAGTTTTTATCTTTTTAGTTTTTTTATTTTTATTTATATTTTTTTGTTTTCTTTTTCTCCTTTATTTTTCAGTTTTTTCCTTTTTTTTAGTTTTTTTTTCTTTTTTAGTTCTTTTAGTTTTTACCTTTTTTAGTTTTTTTGAGTTTTTTTAGTTTATTAGCTTTTTTTTATTAGTTTTTAGTTTATTTTATGGTTTTTTCCTTTTTTTAGTTTTTTTTTTAGTTTTTTACCTTTTTTTTTAGTTTTTAAGCTTTTTTAGATTTTTTTTATTTTTTTTCTTTTTAGTTTTTTTTTTGTAGTTTTTTTTGTAGTTTTTACCTTCTTTAGATTTTTGCTTCTTTTATATTAATGCTAAAGCCAAAGTTCGAACCTGGAACCTCTTGAACCTAGAACCTGGAACATAACGGCTTATAAACTCAGCTACATCGGCTTGAATACATTCGTTTTTGAATTGGTATATGATGAAATAATTCAGACGTCATATTATATGATGAAAAAATTTTTTAGTTTTTTTTTTCCTATTTTTCTTTTAGTTTTTTTATTGGTTTTTACCTTTTTTTTTTTAGCTTTTTTAGTTTTTTTTCGTTTTTTCTTTTTAGTTTTTTTTTTGTAGTTTTTATCTTTTTTATTTTTTTTTATTTTTATTCATATTTTTTTAGTTTTCTTTTTCTCTTTTATTTTTCAGTTTTTTCCTTTTTTAGTTTTTTTCTTTTTTAGTTTTTAGTTTTTTTTAGTTTTTTAGCTTTTTTAGTTTTTTTATTAATTTTTAGTTTTTTTTTGTAGTTTTTGCCTTTTTTTAGTTTTTTCAGTTTTTTTTTAGTTTTTAGTTTTTTTTTAGTTTCTTAGCTTTTTTAGTTTTTTTTTCTTTTTATTTTTTTTTTGTAGTTTTTACCTTTTTTAGTTTTTTTTCTTCTTTTGTATTAGTGTGAAATAATTCAGACGTCATATGCGGACAAACACGACGTCACTCGACAGACAGACAGACAGACATAACCCACAAACAACTTATTTATATCTATATATATAAATATATATATATATATATATATATATATATATATATATATATATAACTATATTCACAGGTGGGACACAGGGACACAACTACAATGGCGCGTAACTAATATGGCGTATAACGACTTACGGGCGCGGGGGGCTTGGGGGGAGGCGCGAAGCGCCTCCCCAACAGCTAGTATATATATATATATATCTATATATATAAAAATAAGTTGTCTGTCTGTCTGTGGGTCTGTGGATCAGGTGACGTCATGTTTCGGCTGACGTCATGAAATTAGTTGCCGTCATTTTTGTTATGACGATGCTTAGTATATTGTAAAACACATTAATTTGGTTAATAATATACCATTTAAAACACCAAAATGAACATGCTGGAGTAGTCACTCGGTGAGAGAGGGTGTCAGAACGGAGAATGAAGGTCCCAGGTTCAAATCCTGGTTAGGCTAAAAAAGGTAAAAAACTAAAAACTAAAAAAAAAAAACTGAAAAAACTAAAAAAGGCAAAAACTACAAAAAAAACTAAAAACTAATAAAAAAATAAAAAAGCCGAAAAACTAAAGAAACTAAAAAAAGGAAAAAACTTAAAAAACTAAAAACTAAAAAAAACTAAAAAAAAATGAAAAATGAAAAATAGAAGAGAAAAAGAATACTAATAAAATTATAAATAAAAATAAAAAAAAATAAAAAAGATAAAAAGCTAAAAAAAGGTAAAAACCAATAAAAACTAAAAAGAAAAAAAGGTAAAAAACTAAAAAAAAATTCATCTACAAAACTAAAAAACGTAAAAACTAAAAGAACTAAAAAAGTAAAAAAAAAACTAAAAAAAGGAAAAAACTGAAAAATAAGCGGGATATAAAACAGGGGGATATAAATGACGACCGG
This sequence comes from Artemia franciscana, assembly GCF_032884065.1. Classification (NCBI taxonomy): domain Eukaryota; kingdom Metazoa; phylum Arthropoda; class Branchiopoda; order Anostraca; family Artemiidae; genus Artemia; species Artemia franciscana. The sequence continues at coordinate 25,241,916 of NC_088870.1, forward strand.
GACACCGGGACATCTATATATATAAAAATAAGTTGTCTGTGTGTGGATGGATGGATGGATGGATGGATGGATGTGTCAGGTGACGTCACCTGAAAAAACTGGATTAGGTGACGTCAAAACTGAAAAAACTAAAAAAAGGCAAAAACTACAAAAAAAACTAAAAACTAATAAAAAAAATAAAAAAGCTAAAAAACTAAAAAAACTATAAAGGTAAAAACCAATAAAAAACTAAAAAAAAAACTGAAAAAACTAAAAAAAGGCAAAAACTACAAAAAAAAACTAAAAACTAATAAAAAAAGTAAAAAAGCTAAAAAACTAAAAAAACTAAAAAAACTAAAAAAAGGTAAAAAACTAAAAAAAATAAAAAATAAAAAAAAACTAAAAAAAAGGAAAAAACTGAAAAATAAGCTAAAATAAAGGTAAAAACCAATAAAAAACTAAAAAAAAAAGGAAAAAACTAATAAATGACGACACTCAAAGAGAAAGCGACCAGGACAAAAGGAATGTTCGATTAGCAATCAACAAAGCACCGGGACACAGGGAGTATAAATGACGACCAGGACATAAGTAAAAAAAAAAAACTATCTATATATATAAAAATAAGTTGTCTGTGGATCTGTGGATCGTGGATCAGGTGACGTCACCTGAAAAAACTGGATCAGGTGACGTCAAAACTGAAAAAACTAAAAAAAGGCAAAAACTACAAAAAAAACTAAAAACTAATAAAAAAAATAAAAAAGCTAAAAAACTAAAAAAACTAAAAAAAGGCAAAAACTACAAAAAAAACTAAAAACTAATAAAAAAGCTAAAAAACTAAAAAAACTAAAAAAAAGGCAAAAACTACAAAAAAACTAAAAACTAATAAAAAAAATAAAAAAGCTAAAAAACTAAAAAAACTAAAAAAAGGTAAAAAACTAAAAAATAAATAACGACCGGGACACAGGGACACAACTACAACGGGGACACCGGGGGAAACAGGGGGATATAAATGACGACCGGGACAAAAAAACTAAAAAGAAATAAAAACTAAAAACTAATAAAAAAAACTAAAAAATCTAAAAATCTAAATAAGCTAAAAAAGAAAAAAAAAGGAAAAAAATAAAGGAGAAAAACAAAACTAAAAAACGAATGTATATACAGACCGGGACACCGGGATACAAATGATGACCGGGACCCGGGACACAGGGAATATAAATGACGACCGGGACACAGGGACACAACTACAACGGGGACACCGGGGGAAACAGGGGGATAACCTGACAATCTATTTATATGCAAAGACAATGGGACAGCAAAGAATGTTGTATATTCGCAAGTTTTACGTAGTTAAAACCATATATATATATATATCTATATTCACAGGTGGGACATAGGGACACAACTACAATGGCGCGTAACTATTATGGCGCGTAACGACTTACGCGCGCGGGGGGGCTTGGGGGGGGCGCGAAGCGCCCCCACCAACTAGGTGTTGGGGTGGCGCGAAGCGCCACCCCAACAGCTAGTAAGGAATATAAATGAATCAGAAAATACAACTCATGTTTCCAAATGACGTCGTTTGGAGCCCAAATTGAAAATCCAGATCAATTTATGTCTACTTTCAAAGTAAAAGGGCAAATTTATCATAGAGCAGGGTCTCTTCTACCATTCTCAGGCGAGAATCATAAATTTTTACAATTGTACTTCATCAGTGATAGAAATTCTGAATTGAATGCACGTTGCGAAATTTCTCCCAACATTGAAAGGACAATCGTTTCCCAATTACAACATCTTTTCCACGAAAATAATAATTTAGTGCGTCTGTTCAAAACAGCCATCGATTTGATGCCTACTTATACGCATAAAATTGTTATTTCCGCTGACAAAACGCCTCCTGGCCAACATGTGCGTAGATACAATGCTCCAACTATCGACGAAGTGGCCATCGTTATGGTCGGTGATCAGTTTTTACCTCGAGATATTATTCTCAGGGTTTCCACCACACGTGCTACAACTAAAAATAGGCCTACCAATAATACTTTTAAGAAATATAAACCCACCAAAGCTTTGCTATGGCACTCGACCTGCCGTAAAAAAAACAATGGAAAACCTAATAGAGGCCACAATCTTGACAGGGCCTTTTGAGGGTGAGGCTGTTCTTATTCCTCGCATTCCCAAGATTCCAACGGATCTGCCTTTTCAATTTTAAAGATTGCAATTCCCAATTCGATTAGCATTTGCAATCACCATTAACAAAGCTCAAGGTCAATCATTAGAAAAATGTGGTATAGATCTTAATACTGATTGTTTTTCCCATTGACAATTGTACGTTGCATGTTCGAGGGTCGGTAAACCTGACAATCTATTTATATGCAGCGACAATTGGACAGCGAAGAATGTTGTATATTCGCAAGTTTTACGCAGTTAATTTGTATTTTATCTATCTATCTATCTATCTATCTATCTATATAAAAACGAGTTGTATGTATGCATGTTTGTTTGTTTGTAAAAAGAGCGTTTGCATATGATGTCATTATTAGTACATACGGCTTTGTATATGCAGAGACAATGGGAAAGCCAAGAATGTTGTATATTCGCAATTTTTACGTAGTTTAACTCCTGCAGACGAAATGAATGCTTGCCTAAAAAATTCTAATTTATAGGCACACGTAAAAATATTAAAATTAACTACAAATATGCGTGTCCGATTGCAAAACGATGACTCTGGTCAAACAGTAGACTCAATTTCAGGACGTATACAACTACCTGCTGATTTCTGTAATTTAGTGACGTCCAAAAATGAATTGATTGAAAAAGTATTTCCGAATATTCTAAAAAATTATAAAAATAATAAATGGCTAAGTGAAAGAGCGATTCTCGCACCCAAAAATATAGACGTCCACGAAATCAACAATATTGTTTTGAACAAGATTCGAGACCAGGCAGTCCTTTACAAGTCAGTCGACACAGTTTTGGAACCAAATGAAGCGGTTAATTATCCATCTGAATTTTTAAATTTCATAGATCCTTCAGGGTTTCCACCACACGTGCTACAACTAAAAATAGGCGTACCAATAATACTTTTAAGAAATATCAACCCACCAAAGCTTTGCAATGGCACGCGACTTGCCGTAAAAAAAAACAATGGAAAACCTAATAGAGGCCACAATCTTGACAGGGCCTTATGAGGGTGAGGCTGTTCTTATTCCTCGCATTCCCATGATTCCAACGGATCTGCTTTTTCAATTTAAAAGATTGCAATTCCCAATTCGATTAGTATTTGCAATCACCATTAACAAAGCTCAAGGTCAATCATTAGAAAAATGTGGTATAGATCTTAATCCTGATTGTTTTTCCCATGGACAATTGTACGTTGCATGTTCGAGGGTCGGTAAACCTGACAATGTATTTATATGCAGCGACAATTGGACAGCGAAGAATGTTGTTTATTCGCAAGTTTTACGCAGTTAATTTGTATTGTATCTATCTATATAAAAACGAGTTATGTGGATGCATGTTTGTTTGTTTGTAAAAAGAGCGTTTGTATATGACGTCATTATTAGTACATACGGCTTTGCATATGCACAGACAATGGGAAAGCCAAGAATGTTGTTTATTCGCAATTTTTGCGTAGTTTGAAACACATATATAAATCTATCTATATTCACAGGTGGGACACAGGGACACAACTACAATGGCGCATAACTAATATGGCGCGTAACGACTTACGCGCGCGCGGGGGGCTTGGGGGGGCGCGAAGCGCCACCCCAACAGCTAGTATATATATCTATATATATAAAAATAAGTTGTCTGTGTGTGGATCTGTGGATCAGGTGACGTCATGTTTGTCCGCATATGACGTCTGAATTATTTCACACTAATACAAAAGAAGAAAAAAACTAAAAAAGGTAAAAACTACAAAAAAAAACTAAAAAGAAAAAAAAACTAAAAAAGCTAAAAAACTAAAAAAAACTAAAAAAAGGTAAAAATCTAATAACTAAAAAAAAACTGAAAAAAATAAAAAAAAGGCAAAAACTACAAAAAAATAAAAACTAATAAAAAAACTAAAAAAGCTAAAAAACTAAAAAAACTAAAAAAACTAAAAAAAGGTAAAAAACTAAAAAAAACTAAAAACTAAAAAAGAAAAAAACTAAAAAAAAGGAAAAAACTGAAAAATAAAAGAGAAAAAGAAAACTAAAAAAATATGAATAAATATATATAAAAATAAGTTGTTTGTGGGTTATGTCTGTCTGTCTGTCTGTCGAGTGACGTCGTGTTTGTCCGCATATGACGTCTGAATTATTTCACACTAATACAAAAGAAGAAAAAAAACTAAAAAAGGTAAAAAATACAAAAAAAACTAAAAAGAAAAAAAAATAAAAAGCTAAAAAAACTAAAAAAAGGTAAAAAACTAAAAACTAAAAAAAACTGAAAAAACTAAAAAAAGGCAAAAACTAAAAAAAAAACTAAAAACTAATAAAAAAAACTAAAAAAGCTAAAAAACTAAAAAAACTAAAAAAAGGTAAAAAACAAAAAAAAAACTAAAAACTAAAAAAGAAAAAACTAAAAAAAAGGAAAAAACTGAAAAATAAGAGAAAAAGAAAACTAAAAAAATATTAATAAATATAAAAAATATAAATATAAATATAATATAAATTAGCAATCAACAAAGCACCGAGACACAAATGAGGACCGGGACACAGGGAGTATAAATGACGACCAGGACATAAGTAAAAAAAAAAAAAAACTAAAAAAACTAAAAAAATGGTAAAAACTACAAAAAAACTAAAAACTAATAAAAAAACTAAAAAAATCTAAAAATCTAAATAAACTAAAAAAGAAAAAAAAGAAAAAAGGAAAAAAATAAAGGAGAAAAACAAAACTAAAAAACGAATGTATATACAGACCGGGACACCGGGATACAAATGACGACCGGGACACAGGGAATATAAATGACGACCGGGACACAGGGACACAACTACAATGGGGACGCCGGGGGGCACAGGGGGATATAAATGACGACCGGGACACCGGGACACAAGGAATATAAATGACGCCCGGGACACTCAAAGAGAAATCACAGACTGGAACACCGGGACACAAATGACGACCGGGACACTGGGAATATAAATGACGACCGGGACACAGGGACATAACTACAAAGGGGACGCCGGGGTGCACAGGGGGATATATAAATGACGATGGCGACTCAGGGAATGGTCGATTAGCAATCACCATCAACAAAGCTCAAGGGCAATCATTAGAATCATGAGGTATAGATCTGAATACGGATTGTTTTCCCATGGACCATTATATGTTGCATGTTCAAGAGTCGGTAAACCTGACAATCTATTTATATGCACAGACAATAGGACAGCAAAGAATGTTGTATATTCGCAAGTTTTACGTAGTTAAAAACATATATATATATATATATATATATATATATATATATATATATATATATATATATATATATATATATATATATATATATATATATATATATATATATATATCTATATATATAAAAATAAGTTGTCTGTCTGTGGATGTGTGGATGGATGTGTGGATGGATGTGTCAGGTGACGTCACCTGAAAAAACTGGATCAGGTGACGTCAAAACTGAAAAAACTAAAAAAAGGCAAAAACTACAAAAAAAACTAAAAACTAATAAAAAAAATAAAAAAGCTAAAAAACTATAAAGGTAAAAACCAATAAAAAACTAAAAAAAAACTGAAAAAACTAAAAAAAGGCAAAAACTACAAAAAAAAACTAAAAACTAATAAAAAAAGTAAAAAAGCTAAAAAACTAAAAAAACTAAAAAAACTAAAAAAACTAAAAAAAGGTAAAAAACTAAAAAAAATAAAAAATAAAAAAAAACTAAAAAAAAGGAAAAAACTGAAAAATAAGCTAAAATAAAGGTAAAAACCAATAAAAAACTAAAAAAAAAGGAAAAAACTAATAAATGACGACACTCAAAGAGAAAGCGACCAGGACAAAAGGTATGTTCGATTAGCAATCAACAAAGCACCGGGACACAGGGAGTATAAATGACGACCAGGACATAAGTAAAAAAAAAAAACTATCTATATATATAAAAATAAGTTGTCTGTTGATCTGTGGATCGTGGATCAGGTGACGTCACCTGAAAAAACTGGATCAGGTGACGTCAAAACTGAAAAAACTAAAAAAAGGCAAAAACTACAAAAAAAACTAAAAACTAATAAAAAAAATAAAAAAGCTAAAAAACTAAAAAAACTAAAAAAAGGCAAAAACTACAAAAAAAACTAAAAACTAATAAAAAAGCTAAAAAACTAAAAAAACTAAAAAAAAGGCAAAAACTACAAAAAAACTAAAAACTAATAAAAAAAATAAAAAGCTAAAAAACTAAAAAAACTAAAAAAACTAAAAAAAGGTAAAAAACTAAAAAAACTAAAAAAGGTAAAAACTAAAAGAACTAAAAAAGAAAAAAATAAATGACGACACTCAAAGAGAAAGCGACCAGGACAAAAGGAATGTTCGATTAGCAATCAACAAAGCACCGGGACACAGGGAGTATAAATGACGACCAGGACACAAGTAAAAAAAAAAATTAACAAAACTAAAAAGAAGGTAAAAACTACAAAAAAACTAAAAAGAAAAAAAAACTAAAAACTAATAAAAAAACTAAAAAATCTAAAAATCTAAATAAACTAAAAAAGAAAAAAAAAGGAAAAAAATAAAGGAGAAAAACAAAACTAAAAAACGAATGTATATACAGACTGGTACACCGGGATACAAATGACGACCGGGACACAGGGAATATAAATGACGACCGGGACACAGGGACACAACTACAACGGGGACACCGGGGGAAACAGGGGGATATAAATGACGACCGGGACAAAAAAACTAAAAAGAAAAAAAAACTAAAAACTAATAAAAAAACTAAAAAATCTAAAAATCTAAATAAGCTAAAAAAGAAAAAAAAAGGAAAAAAATAAAGGAGAAAAAATAAACTAAAAAACGAATGTATATACAGACCGGGACACCGGGATACAAATGACGACCGGGACACAGGGAATATAAATGACGACCGGGACACAGGGACACAACTACAACGGGGACACCGGGGGAAACAGGGGGATGTAAATGACGACCGGGACACCGGGACAGGGAATGGTCGATTAGCAATCACCATCAACAAAGCTCAAGGGCAATCATTAGAATCATGAGGTATAGATCTGAATACAGATTGTTTTCCCATGGACCATTATATGTTGCATGTTCAAGAGTCGGTAAACCTGACAATCTATTTATATGCAAAGACAATGGGACAGCAAAGAATGTTGTATATTCGCAAGTTTTACGTAGTTAAAACGATATATATATATATATCTATATTCACAGGTGGGACATAGGGACACAACTACAATGGCGCGTAACTAATATGGCGCGTAACGACTTACGCGCGCGGGGGGGCTTGGGGGGGGCGCGAAGCGCCCCCACCAACTAGGTGTTGGGGTGGCGCGAAGCGCCACCCCAACAGCTAGTATATATATATATATATATATATATATATATATATATATATATATATATATATATATATATATATATATATATATATATATATATATATATATATATATATATATATATATATATATACTAGCTGTTGGGGTGGCGCTTCGCGCCACCCCAACACCTAGTTGGTGGGGGCGCTTCGCGCCCCCCCCAAGCCCCCCCGCAAAAAAACTAAAAACTAATAAAAAAAATAAAAAAGCTAAAAAACTAAAAAACTAAAAAAAGGCAAAAACTACAAAAAAAACTAAAAACTAATAAAAAAGCTAAAAAACTAAAAAAAAAAGGCAAAAACTACAAAAAAAACTAAAAACTAATAAAAGAAATAAAAAAGCTAAAAAACTAAAAAAAACTAAAAAAACTAAAAAAGGTAAAAAACTAAAAAAACTAAAAACTAAAAAAAAGGAAAAAACTGAAAAATAAGCTAAAATAAAGGTAAAAACCAATAAAAAACTAAAAAAAAAAACTGAAAAAACTAAAAAAAGGCAAAAACTACAAAAAAACTAAAAACTAATAAAAAAAGTAAAAAAGCTAAAAAACTAAAAAAACTAAAAAAACTAAAAAAAGGTAAAAAACTAAAAAAAAAAAAAAAAAAAAAAAAAAACTAAAAAAAAAGGAAAAAACTGAAAAATAAGCTAAAATAAAGGTAAAAACCAATAAAAAACTATAAAGAAAAAAAGGAAAAAACTAAAAAAAATTTTCATCTAAAAAACTAAAAAAAACTAAAAAAGGTAAAAACTAAAAGAACTAAAAAAGAAAAAAATAAATGACGACACTCAAAGAGAAAGCGACCAGGACAAAAGGAATGTTCGATTAGCAATCAACAAAGCACCGGGACACAGGGAGTATAAATGACGACCAGGACATAAGTAAAAAAAAAAACTAACAAAACTAAAAAGAAGGTAAAAACTACAAAAAAACTAAAAAGAAAAAAAAACTAAAAACTAATAAAAAAACTAAAAAATCTAAAAATCTAAATAAACTAAAAAAGAAAAAAAAAGGAAAAAAAAAAGGAGAAAAACAAAACTAAAAAACGAATGTATATACAGACCGGTACACCGGGATACAAATGACGACCGGGACACAGGGAATATAAATGACGACCGGGACACAGGGACACAACTACAACGGGGACACCGGGGGAAACAGGGGGATATAAATGACGACCGGGACAAAAAAACTAAAAAGAAAAAAAAACTAAAAACTAATAAAAAAACTAAAAAATCTAAAAATCTAAATAAGCTAAAAAAGAAAAAAAAAGGAAAAAAATAAAGGAGAAAACAAAACTAAAAAACGAATGTATATACAGACCGGGACACCGGGATACAAATGACGACCGGGACACAGGGAATATAAATGACGACCGGGACACAGGGACACAACTACAACGGGGACACCGGGGGAAACAGGGGGATATAAATGACGACCGGGACACCGGGACAGGGAATGGTCGATTAGCAATCACCATCAACAAAGCTCAAGGGCAATCATTAGAATCATGAGGTATAGATCTGAATACAGATTGTTTTCCCATGGACCATTATATGTTGCATGTTCAAGAGTCGGTAAACCTGACAATCTATTTATATGCAAAGACAATGGGACAGCAAAGAATGTTGTATATTCGCAAGTTTTACGTAGTTAAAACCATATATATATATATATATATATATATATATATATATATATATATATATATATATATATATATATATATCTATCTATATTCACAGGTGGGACATAGGGACACAACTACAATGGCACGTAACTATTATGGCGCGTAACGACTTACGCGCGCGGGGGGGCTTGGGGGGGCGCGAAGCGCCCCCACCAACTAGGTGTTGGGGTGGCGCGAAGCGCCACCCCAACAGCTAGTATATGTATATAAGTACCGAGAGCCCGGCTGCGAAGTACGCGGCAAGCTTCCATATATGGATTCTCGTTGTCACTTTTCTTCTAACCACCGACAATGTGAGTCTCTCCTTGATGTCATGACGTCACCACAGGCTCGATACAACCACCCTTGGAAAAATACGATTTTTTTTAAATTAAAGTTGTGACCTAGTGGCCCAAGTTAAAAAATAAATATATGCAGGGAATTTCGAAGCCGGGCCCAGGCACTCAACATGTGGTAGGCTTGTGTATATTGATTGTCATTGTAAGTAGCAATCTCCAAATGAGTTTGTTTTATTTACTACCCTTTCCAGAGGAAAATAGAGGGCTCGCTAGGGAAAACATAACTTTAAAGGGTCCCGACGACTTTTAATCACCATTTGCTCAGTTTATGGTTTATTTGTAGGTTTGTACTGGGTTTTGTCCCGCATTTTGTTGGTATCGAAGATTGTGATGGCGTTGTTCTTCTAACGTAATATTTGTTTCTTTCTCGCTTTCATTTTTGGCTCATACTGATTTTTGCTGTCGCTTGTCTTCTAACGGCACAATTTTTTGTTCTTCACTCCAGTATTGACATGATCTGATATTCGCTTTCTCACTATCGCTTGTAATTCTAACTGTTGCTTATCTTCTAACCACATATTTCTTTGTCCTCGCTCTGGCATATCTTTTAGCTGCATATTTCTTTGTTCTTCACTTTCATTTCTAATTATGAAACTACTTAAAACGCCTTTTTTAACTAGACTAACTACACTTGGTATTTTATACTTAGCTAAAACAATACGTTCACTCCTGGGAAGGTGATGTAATTCATTCTCTATACATGACGTTCTCTATACATATGACGTCACTCAAGTGAATCTTTTTTTTTCCAAAATTAAGGCTCTTAACGAATTTTCACTAACTTTTGAAAATTTTCCTTCGTTTTTTAAATGGAGGAATTTCAAACTTCAATGAAGGTTTCAACGAAGGGGATTATCAGAGATATGAATTCGCCCCTGCCGACTTAAGTTTTTTTTTTACGATACCTGACGTCAGGCTTCTGGGGTTTCAGGTTTTTTTTTTAAATTTAATTTTTTAACTGAAAAGTGCTATTAAGTGGAATCTGGATGAAAGCTCCCATTTGTGTATCAGTGTCAATCGGGAACTGGTTCTCACCAAACAGTTTCTTTTAAAACACATTTTGCAATTTTTGTTTACTGTGATCTGAGTTTTGCTCTTTACTAGGCTGTAGCCAGCACACTGCAACCACGACAAGAAAAAAAGTCTGAACTTTAAACTCTTTACCTGTGAGCGATCAAAATTTTAATTGGCCTTGAACCCTTTCCAACATGTTTTCCATCTAGGGCTTCCATAGCAGCTGCTGCTTCAGATGTTTTACTGAACTTTACATATGCAATCCCTAGAAAAAAGGAAATCTTTGATAAGTTTTCTTATCTCTAAAAACTCAGCTCAGATATTTAAAAGTTGCCAAAAAGACCTAGCAGTTCCTATTTACAGTTTTAAGTCATAAAAAAAAAGATATTCCTCGGGAAGATTAGGAAAATCAGACACAATAAAACAGCCTACCTATTCTGTCGGTTTAAGACCTCTCTTTTCCTGAAAAAATACTATATAAAAAATTTCATTTACTGTTTTATGAGCAAAATTTGAATCATTTATTGCACGCTGAATTCATTCAATTCATAAGAGTGCTTAGCAGTAGCGTTGATTAAGTAAAGAGCTATGTGTCTCCCTTGCGTTTTTGGCCAGTTTGTAAAGAAAAGAGGGCCGTAAAAACTCGACTGGGCTCATTCGATTGAAACTGAGCCATTGAAGGGCAATAAAATCCTCATCTGTGCCTTATATACCCCAGCATAGACATACCCTCTATGGCTTTGAGGATCTTAATTCGTTCACTCAGACTTATTTTAAGTTCCAAAATATGTGTTCCAAGGCGGTAAATGAACTTTGCAACCGCAGAGCAAGGGCTTCAAATCATAAAGCAGACTTTTTCTTTGAAGATAGTAAACACGATCATGTCTGATCATGACGTGCCATGACCTTTATCATATCATGACCAAGTATTGCGGTTTTTCAAGTCCTCAGTGCGGATTGTCTACTATCCCAACGATATCTGCTATCCAGATTATAAGTCTAATAAAAACTTATAGCGAAAGCGTTTAGGTGATTAGAGGACATAAAATTTTTGGCCACCCCCTCCCCCCCACCGGTAAAAGATATAGACATCATTTTCAGACGCTCCTTTCCTGCGCCAAAAATGGAGTCCCCTTCCCCCACCCTCCATAATTGGAAAGAAAATTAAAAATTACCTGCAAGTTTCAATTGCATTCCTAATGCTGAATGCGCACAAATCTCTCAAGTTTAATTTGCTCCTTTCCAGTCAAAATTTGAGATCCATCTGACTTTCAATACTCCCCTCCCTGCCCCTAGAACTTTCAACTCAATCTTCTGAGCCATTTTTATTTATTGCAGACACCCCAATTCGGTAACTTGGGCACACATAGTGTCTTTCTACTTACATTCGCTGCTTTACCATGAACATATTCTAGTCCCAAAGAGACTAATTGTACCAAAACATTTAGGTAGATTAAATCAAAAGATGTTAGCACTTCTCTGCCTTCTTCCCCGATTTAAAATGCGTGGTCCGAATTCCCCCCCCCCTTCCACTAACCTATACTCCCTGAAATTTTGAACTTGATCTCCTGAGCTGTACAGATATTTTGCGGATACGCTGGCTTGATGACCAGACATCAAGGTGTCTTTTGATTCACTTTGCTCCATGAATAGACTGCAAGTCTCATAGCAGCATGCAGTGCAAAAACGTTTAGACAGACCCGAGAAAAGCATATTTTATCCTTCCTCTCAAAAAAAAGGAAAGTTTATACTTCACCCCCCCAAGCTGTTCTCGAGATATTCAGACATACTAATTCGATGACCTGAACACACACATCGTCTTTCAATTTACTTCGGCCCCCTTTACAGATTCAAAATTCGAGGTTCACTTGACGCCCCCTTCCCAGTACTACCTGTGACATGGAGTACAACACCGTCCTTAGGATACTACCTGGACATTGTAGATATTTCAAAAGCTCGGCTACAGTTAATGCACTTTGATATACTCAGATAAACATGTCGTTTCCAAAGTACACCCTTGGTAAACTCTGGGGACCTTATCCTAGCAAAAGATCCCTAAAAGCTCCTAGTTGATTGGGCAACGAAACAGGGCCGCCTTTTTACTAACTATTAGGTTATGGAATTTAGGGTTGTTATGATAGGGGCTGTGGGGGTAATGTGGGACATGAAAGCATACTCGTCAAACTTCAAGTGGTTTCTGATCAAAATAACTATCTCAAAATTTTGATGTCCTAGCATGGGGCTTATGAGGGGAGGGGGGTAGCAAAAAGGGTATGATGGGGAGGCTGTTTGCCCTGCAATCACTTTTAGCTGTTATTAGGTGCACCAGAACTTTCGCTTCTCAACTGAATCATCCCCCATCTCGAGTTTCTATAACCACTGCTTCCATCAGAAGTAGCAGTAAAAAAAAAAAAAAAAAAAAAAAAAAAAAAAAAAAAAAAAAAAAAAAAAAAGATTTCTTTTCTGGCCGTTTTCAGGAAAGCCCATATTTGTTTTGTTTTTTTTTCTGAACTGGGATTCCCTTAGCCCAAGGATTTACAGCTAAAATTTTCGAAGCAAAAAAAAAAAAAAAAAAAAAAAAAAAAAAAGATTTCTTTTCTGGCCGTTTTCAGGAAAGCCCATATTTGTTTTTTTTTTTTTCTGAACTGGGATTCCCTTAGCCCAAGGATTTACAGCTAAAATTTTCGAAGCAAAAAAAAAAAAAAAAAAAAAAAAAAAAAAAAAAAAAAAAAAAAAAAAAAAAAAAAAAAAAAAAAAAAAAAAAAAAAAAAAAAAAAAAAACTGGTCCTTTCAGGTTCCCACTTTTCAGGGTAAGGGAAGGGCATGTCCAAAAACAATTTGTGTTTGTAGACTATGTTTCTCATGGTTAAAGTACTTACAGCTGGAATTTTCGAACAAACCAGGGACAAATACATCAGGGTCAAGTCACTGAGAGCAAAATTTATTATATATTTCTTATATTCTAATCAAAATTGGTAATTTCAAATCTTAATGAGTAGGCCAAAGAAGCAGAACTAGGTCAAATTGTAGAAAAAAAATGAATTTGTGGGCATATTTTGCCAAGGAATCACAAATTGACAAGCATCAGAAGAACGCAAACCCTAATTCCACCACAGCAGGGCTTGAAAAATAACTAATAGTAATTATCCGAATTGCGTAGGAATCATCTAATTAATCTAGCAATCGAAGTGTGGGGTAAATAATAATTAAGACAGTTCGACGCTTTAAAGAATTACTCTCATGTGTTCATTTTGAACATTTTTAAGTTTGTATGGCCAAGCTATTTAGAAGTAATTGGGCGGTCTTGCTGTAACTTTTAGAGCTCAGATAATAGACCACAATAAATGACAGAAAACTAAAAACCAACACCTACTTTCACAGAAATATTCGAAAAACTTTAAATTCCCTCGTTTTTCGCTGGAGACAGAAATGTCCAATTTTTATGAGATTTACATTGTCAGAAAGTGTGACCTTTGTTCTTCCAATTAAACGGAGCGTAACTGTCTTTTTATAGTTCCAGAAAGGACACTCCCTAAAAATATTCCAGCATACCTATTTAGAAGACGCTAAAAATCCGTTCAAAGGAATTATTATTTGAGTATTTTGGCCACTGTAGGAGTTCCATGTTATAACACCCGCCTTGATTCATAAACTTTACTCACGAACAAAAGGAAACTAAGGCTCCAATTATTTTCAGTTAAATTTCCCTAGTCAAACCACCAAGTCTGGACAGCTTTTGATGATAGCTAGTCCCCTGGGAGAATTTGCTAATAGACCCTTTGTCTTTGAGATGGTCGGCTGAGGCTGGTGCTCACGAAATAATTTTTAAGATATTGTATTTCAACAAACAGCAATTAGTTAGACATTTAATAGAGCACCTAGGTTTAATATTCTAGTTTTGACTAACCTTATAGTAGTGAATCTTTTGAATCTTGATCTTAGCAGTGAATCTTTGAATCTTGGCTTTATGAATTGACGAAACAGCTTTATCTTTTAGATAAGGTTTCAAAAATAGCTACAAGGTTGCTTTAGAGGTGAAATTTTAGGGACTGCTCCACAAAAGATCCGGGCATCTCCCTACTAATATTACCAAACAATATATAATTACAATTTGAGACATATCAACTATATTTCTGAATTTCTAAACTAACATACCTTCAAGTCATCCCGCCACCTAAACCCAAATGGATTTTGGAAACACACAAAAACTCAGGTTGCAAAAACTCACTTTTAAAATTGTTCTAATGTTATTAATCCAAAAAGGCGCCTTGTACTTTCTTTATCATTAAATTTTGGCTTTCAAAATTATGTTTCTATGACATTTTTTCCCAAAGATTTACCTTTAGCCTCTCCAGTTGACTTGTCTTTCACAATCCAAACTTCCTCTACCTTCCCAAATTCTTCAAAGGCAGGTCGTAGCTCCTCTTCTTTGACACCTTTATTGCAAACAACAAATAGCCTAGAGTATGGAGGGTCATCATACTTTGTCTTACTTGAGTCTGAAGTTAAACCGTCAGATCTCATCCTTCTATCATTCATCGTCTTTTGCTTCTATCACAAACTCACTTCTTCAAGAAATACGACCTGAAAAAACTGTACATTAATTTTTACAATTATTGTGGCACCTGGAATTCACAGATGAGCAGTGTCTGCATTTGTCAATTTCTGGCAAAGTTAGCTAAGTAATGTTAAAATCAATAACCAACTAAGCACACCTTGTCGTGACTAAGTCAATATTACCTCACTGGCACCCAAGGCTGCACTAAAGAGAGTAGGGGTTAGTGGGTTTGAACCACGAAATGCTTCTCCAACTCATTTAAATGTAACAAATGCATAAAAACTGCCTATGTATACATTACTCCAGAAATAAATTCTGGCCCACTTTTGGAGGCCCATACACCCAATCTATTTTTACTACTATACTTTATCAAGCCCACTTGATATAGGAGCTCATAGGTGTAATTTTTAAGCCCTTTGGGAAACAGGTTTCTAGGCCTCTTCTGGCAGAAGCAATATTTTTCTTTCTATTATTTTTTATTGTGCAGTAGGATCCTCTAAGTTCAAAGACTTAAGGATTCGTTTTTTTTTTTTAATCTGACCAGAGTACACAATTTTTGGCCCCATTTTTAATCTGACCATGCTCCAAACTTGTTTCTTTTTCATTTTAAGTTCTTCTTAACCCAGGAACTTGGAGCTACATGTGCATACAGATTAAAACAAAATCGGGTATGATCTCAGTCTATTGGTTTGGTCATTTGTTGAACTAAAAGAGGTTGAAAGCATATGGTAGAAAATAAAAAAATCTGCTTCTGGACTGACAACTCTCCACTTCCTAACCATAGACATAAAAACTGCAAGGAAGAAGAAGAAGAAACTGTTGTGGCTTGTAAATAAAAAAAAAAATCATACGACTTAATGCCTGGTAACATTTAAAGTGGTAAATGACAGAGTTTGAGCCCTGTTTGGAGAACTAGTAGAGGGAGGAGTATGAGGAGACCGTCACAGTATCCTTAAGATCAACACTCAGATCTTCTGGAAGCATGACTCAGTAAAAAAAAATATTGTAGACACACAGTTATGGGAAGGAACACTAACCAATTCTATTCAAGGGTTACTAGGGGAAGATCTTGAAAGCATGCTGTCTTGTTAAGTGTAAGTAGCCATCTGAAAAAATTAAGGCAGTCCATGCTGTCAAAATCTGCAATAATTCTGTCATTACTTTGCATATCAGCTCAGTCGCTTTCGAACTGAAGAATGTGGAATTGCAGGTTTGTTAGAACCACCCTGGGAAAAATACGATTTTTCCTTAGAGTCCAAACCTATTTAGATTGTTCTTGTGACCAGACACACTCTAATTCTCGTTTTCGCATATCTTCTAATCACCCGTTTCTTTGCTCTTCATTGCCAGTTTTGACACGTTTTGATACTACGTTGCATATCTGAGCATTTGTCTTTCTTTTTTTTTTGAATTTTGATTAGTTCAGACAATTTAGCAATGCCCTTTGATTTAACTGCCTGTATTGGTCTTGTCTCATCTGATGGTCCATGCTGCTGATTCTCACCAATTGTGAATTTCAATTGTTCAGCCTGTTCTCTTGGTCTTATCGCGTTTGAAAGTTCAGGTGGTTCTAAAGAATCATCATTTGTAATATTTATAATTTTTTTTTGGGGGGGGGGCCTTCTAACTGGCGTTATATAACTTATTGTGTTCAACCTGTAAGCTTAATCACATAGCAAGTTGATTTTATCAAACAGTTCGTGGTAACAAACTGTAGTAAGGAGCAACCCGGCTCAATAGTAAACGAAACTCTAAAAAACGGAATTTTGATGATAAAAGATACATCAAAAGAATCAGATTTTCATGCTGATTCAAAATATACAAGTTTCATCAAATTTAGTCTTTGTCATCAAAAGTTACGAGCCTGAGAAAATTTGCCTTATTTTGGAAAATAGGCGGAAACACCCCCTAAAAGTCATAGAATCTTAACGAAAATCACACCATCGCATTCGGCGTATCAGAGAACCCAATAGCGTATTTTTTGCCAGAAGACATATCACGGGTGCGTGTTTATTTGTTTTTTTCCCCAGGGGTCATTGTATCGACCAAGTGGTCCTAGAACATCGCAAGAGAGCTCATTCTAACGGAAATGAAAAGTTCTAGTGCCTTTTTTAAGTGACCAAAAAAATTGGAGGGCACCTAGGCCTCCTCCTACGCTCATTTTTTCCCAAATTCAACCGATCAAAATTTTGAGATAGCCATTTTGTTCTGCATAGTCGAAAACCATAATAACTATGTCTTTAGGAATGACTTACTCCCCCATAATCCCTGGGGGAGGGGCTGCAAGTTACAAACTTACATACAGTATTGGTTATTGGGAAGTGTACAGATGTTTTCAGGGGGCTTTTTTGGTTTGGGGGTGGGGTTGAGGGGAAGGAGCTATCTTTCCTTCGAGGGACGTGGGAGGATCTTTCCTTCGAGGAATATGTCATGGGGGAAGAAAAATTCAATGAAAAGGGCGCAAGATTTTCTAACATTACTATAAAAAAACAATGAAAAAATAAACATGAAAGCGTTTTTTCAATTGAAAGTAAGGAGTAGCATTGAAACTTAAAACGAACAGAGATTATTACGCATATGAGGGGTTCTAAAAATACTTTAGCATAAAGAGCGAGGTATTTAGGAGGAGATATGCTAAAGTCTTTTTAGTAATTTCAACTATTTATTGTACGGCCTTTCTAATTCAGGGGTCATTCTTAAAGAATTGGGACAAAACTTACGATTTAGTGTAAAGAGCGAGGTATTGACGAGGGTACAAACCCCTCGTACACATAATAAAAATATAAGAATATAAAAGTGTGTTAAGCAAGTTAATTCTTAAGTTACGTATATTTTTTACTAATAAAAACGTTCGTTAAAAATTAAAAGTTCTAGTTGCCTTTTTAAGTAACCGAAAAATTGGAGGGCAACTAGGCCTCCTTCCCCACCCCTTATTTCTCAAAATTGTCTGATCAAAACTAAGAGAAAGCCATTTAGCCAAAAAAAGAATTAATATACAAATTTCATTTTGATAATTTATGTTCAGAGAGCCAAAATCAAACATGCATTAATTCAAAAACGTTCAGAAATTAAATAAAAAAAACTACTTTTTTTTTTAGTTGAAACTAAGGAGCGACATTAAAACTTAAAAGGAACAGAAATTACTCCGTATATGAAATGGGTTGTCCCCTCCGCAATCCCTCGCTCTTTACGCTAAAGTTTGACTCTTTGCCACAATTCTACTTTTTAAAACAATTAAAAGCTTTAGCGTGGGATTGCAGAGGGGACAACCCATTTCATATACGGAGTAATTTCTGTTCGTTTTAAGTTTTAATGTCGCTCCTTACTTCCAGTTAAAAAAAAAACTAGTTTTTTTATTTAATCTAACAAAGAAACAAACTAATTTAAAATTTGTCAGGTATTTTTCAAGTTTGAATTGAAATAATATAATTATTGCTCAGGCACCAAAAATATTTGTGCAGTTTACATAATAACTTTAGTGATTAAAAATTTTTTCAACTTTTTTTATGTCTTAAAAAGACGTTGCATGACCTAATAACAAAACAAATTTGGTAATGACGTTTTTGCAATCTATATATATATAAATAAGTTGGTTGTGTGTGTCTGTTGACTGACGTCATGTTTGTCGACTGACGTCATTATAAGGATTGAGCCGTATGTCGTCATGAAGTTGTTTGTCGTCATGTTTGTCGACTGACGAAATTACAGACCGGGACACCGGGACACTCAAAGAGAAATTACAGACTGGGACACTGGGACACAGGGAATACAAATGACTATGGCGCGTAACTAATATGGCGCGAAAAAAGCTAAAAAAAGAGTCGGTAAACCTGACAATCTATTTATATGCACAGACAATGGGACAGTTCTACAGGGTAATATACTACTGTAACTGATACTCTGAACTTTTTAATCATAAACAAGGAATTATTATTCTACTATCAATACCTTGCCAGCCTAAGCAAGACTTAGCAGCTTCCTTATTCATCATGAACCCTACTCCCTGTCTATGTACCCCATCCTTCCTGTCTGAGTAAATAAATTCTATGTCGCCTACTTTCATGCTTCCTACCCTTGGAATATGAGTTTCTGAAACTCCTAATAAGTCAGGTTTGAATTGTCTGAATTCATCAGTCAAAATGTAAATGCAATATTTTTTTTTTTCATGTTGTAACATTCCAAGTCCCAACTTTACCTTAAATCGCATTGTCCAGCGAAATAAGGATTAAATCCTGTAGAATCGCTGGTTAGTGATGATGATGGTTGGATGTCTCAACGGCATCCCACTCAGTTCGCCATGGCTTTGATGATCATTCTCCATCAACGGCTCTTTTAAAGGCAGCAGTACTGGGGGTAGTGACTGCTTTTTCAGTGAGAGAATTCCACAAACTCACTATTCTGTAAGTGAAGAAGTTATTGCGCAGTCTAGTGGCAGCTCCCTTCTGATATAGTTTCTGACTATGCCCCCTAGTTCTGGCAGACTGGTTAAGTTGAAATAGCTTATTTAATGGAGAGTTATAATTCAGGAGCTTATGCATCATAATAATATCACCCCTTTTACGTCTGTAGACAAGAGTGGGGAGTTCCATCCTCTTCAGACGGGATGAGTAGTTTAAGTATTTGCATCCCTCAATTGCTTTTGTAGCCCGTCTCTGAACTGTTTCTAACTTCTGCTGGTCACCTTTGTTGAGGGGGCTAGCAACACACATGCCAAACTCCAAATTAGGCCTGACCAATGCCTGATATAATTTAGTCATCACCATAGGAGACCTACTAGTGATTGTTCTTTTTATAATGCCCAGGGTTTGGAGTACTTTGGCTAAAGCTGTCTGTGTGTGTATAGTGAACTTTAATTCTTTGTCAACTATGACCCCCAAGTCTCTCTCCGCTTCAGACTAGATAATAGTCTGTCTCGATCTACCCATCCCTAACATATGATAAGGGCATTCCTCATTTTTCTTTCCAAAGAGGATTGTTTGACATTTATTTACATTGAATTCTAGCCTCGACAAAGTTGCCCAATGGGAAAGTACCCACAGGTCATTCTGCATAGAGGCTCTCTTATCAGGTGTATCGACAGGTCATTCTGCATAGAGGCTCTCTTATCAGGTGTATCGACAGGTCCAATGAGTTTGGAGTCATCAGCATAAAGACTTATTTTATTTTTGACTGTGGTTGGTGCATCGTTAATATAAATGTTGAGTGAAGTTGGTCCCAAGATGGTTCCCTGGGGCACTCCACTTAGTTCTTCCACCTCTTCTGAAAAGAATACCTGTCCATTTTTTCAAAATATTTTTATCCTTTGCTTTCTCCCAGAAAGAAACTGGAGCACCCACTCTATGATTTCATTATGTATTCTAATTGCAAATAACTTGGTCCTTAGTCAACAGTGACATACTTTATCGAAGGCTTTTGCAAAATCCAATAGAACCAAGTCGACAGGGATTGCTTGATCTAGATGCTCAGTAACATAATCATACATATCAATCAAATTAGTTTCAACCGAGCTTCCATGTCTAAAGCCATGCTGACTATCATTGAGCAGCTCATTGGTGGTCAGGTGTTGGACAATGTGAGTATTCATGATTCCTTCTAAGATTTTACCAGCTACAGATGTAAGACTAATGGGTCAATAATTGGAAACGCTGTTGCGGCTACCCCCTTTGTGTACAGGTGTAATGTTAGCATTCCGTCAGTCTCGAGGAATCTGCTTCGTATTAAGAGACTTCTGAAACATGTTCATAAGGGGAAGGGCTATTTCCACATGAGCTTCTTTCAATACTTGTGGGTGAACTTCATCAGAGCCAACTGATTTGTTAGGATTTAGCAGCTTCAGAAGCCTCTCCACACCAGAGGCAACCACAGTTATCTTTTGCATAGGTTCCTTAATAGAATATTCTGGTGCCTCTGGTAAGGGGGCATTGTCTGGAGGCATGAACATTGACTTAAATTGTCTACTCAATTCAGCTGCTGTATCATTTGGGGTACTAACTATATTGCCATTCACAAGTAGTTCCATAACTGAGTGTCTCCCCAGATTCCGAGCTGAAGCATACTTCCAAAATCTCTTAGGATTAGATTTTGAATCAATGCCAATCCCTCTTCATATTCTGTCATAAGCTTTCTCATGAGATACCTAACTTTATTCTGGGTTTGTTTAAATTTCTCATAGTTTTCATGGGAGGGCTTACTTTTATATTTGCTCCAATACTTCTTCTTTTTATGTACAGCTTGCTTGACATCACAAGTGATGCCAGGAAATTACTGTATGTTTTTCTGTTGCTTTAATTAAACCCTTTTCATTTCAAGCCAGGCCTCCTCCATATTCTTGTCATCAATGAATGACCAATCCTAGTGTGCCGACTCTTGTCTGACCTGGTTGTAATTTGTGTGCACATGCTTAATCAAAATTATCCTTTTGTGGGTACAACCTAAGCCTAAAAGTAATTGCAACATGATCATTCACTCCTAATGATGGTTCTGAGTTGACACTAATGAGCATCTCATGGTCATTAATAAACAAAAGGTCTATTATGGTTGGGTTCTGCCCACTTCTATACCTGGTCGGAAAATCAATGGCTTGGTATAGCAAATGTTCATGAAGGCACTCCAGAAGTGGGCAATTTGAGTTTTCAACCCCTTCTGCAACAGCAAACCCATCAATCCACTGTAGTTCCAGTAAATTAAAGTCTCCAACAATAAGAAGGTTCTTATAATATTGCTTCATGACATTATTAATAGAATATGCAATTGCTAGAAGGGAACTTGTCTTACAAGGGGAGCTGGGACTTCTATAAAAACAGCCTATGACTACAGGGAGACTTCACTGCAGAATCAATATCCATATTTGCTCAACCCAATGTTCATAATCTGCATTTACTGTAAGAGCTCTAACCTGGAGCAGAGATCTGACTTACACTGCTATCCCTATACCATTTGGCTTAACTTTCATATTCTTTAAATCATTTAAATTAGTTTGGCCTCAGGAAAAGCAGTGGTCCCAGATATCAGTGGAATACAGGGACTAACATATCTTCTCAATTCTACACAAAAGCACTTAAGCCAACTTAGAACCAGACAGCAAGAAGTCCCTGGGACCTCCAGCATGAATATAGGCTTTGGACAATCCTGGGCCCATCTTGCTCACAACATGGTTTTCAGCACTTGGTGATGCTCATCTATCAACAAGAGTCAAAATCATGCACAGATGGTCCCAAACCTATTATCTCTGACTCATTATATATTCATACCTACAAACATTATGCTACTACAGGGAGGCAACCCAGAGTAGATAGATTAGCTAGGAAGTTAGTTTTCAGCCTGACAATGCCTGCCAAAACAGACCAAGCCCAGAAGAATTATCCATTAATCAGAATCCCATGCAATGCTGTGTTGTTTACTAGGCTATAATATCCTCAGGGGGTGCCATTCCTCAAGTGGGGATAGAGTTGACCACAGGGTCCCCAGTCCAGCAGGTACCCCAAAAGGGTTGAGGTAGCCCTTTGCAGAGGTTATTGTCAAAAGATCTGGATCTTAAACCCTGCTGCAATTGTCCTCCTACAGAGGATCCTCCCATATTGGTATTCTGTATCACCATGCAATTTAACAATAGGCTATCAAACAACAACAACGGCACTAATATGGCCAGGCCCAAAGACTATTGACAAAAAAAAATTCCAATACAATCAATTTTCTTGGAATTTCCAAAAGATCTCTAAATAATAGGTTCAAAACACAATTTGTGTTTTTTGAATTTTTTGTTGCTTGATCTAATATAACCCTCTAGACATAGCCTTATGTCCAAATCAGGAGCTTGTTGTATATTTATAAGAAAGATACTTTTCTAATCAGAACATCTGGCCAAGCTTCAGCACTGGTGGAGTACTGGGGGTCTGTCCCTAAAAAAAAGGCATCAAATGCCTTTGATGCCAAGTTTGAGCACAGATGCATTTGAGAACAAGTCAAGCAATGACAGCTGGAATCTCTTCAAGGAAATAATGCTAAAGCACGAGGAGACATAAACCACTGTCTCATATATCAAGAGGCCACGCACCCTACCTTACTTGACAAGGTCCATAAAACGGGAAATGAACAGAAAGAACAGATACTGGGCAAAATACAGGCAAACCAATTCTCAAGAACAATATGATAAATTCAAAAAAGCAAGGAATAGACTGAGAAAGATTACACAATACTCTATAAAAAAACATGAAGAAATCATTGCTAAGGAGACTAAAACTAAACCAAAGAAGTTCTGGAACTATGTATCATCAGCAAAGCCAAGACAACATTCCATTCCCTACCTAACCACGCCATCTGACAAAATCACTGGTCATGCAGAGATAGGAGAAACCTTAAAAAAACAATATTCCTCAGTCTACACAGCAGAAAACTCTAGAAACATCCCAGATACCCGGGAATATCCTGTCAATGTAACAATGCCAATGGTTGTAATTTTTGAGTCAGACATCCAAAACGACTGAAAAAGCTTGATGCATCAAAGTCAAAAGGACCAGACAGTATACACCCAAGACTACTCAAAGAGACTGCTGAACTAATATCCTCACCTTTAGCAAAAATTTTCAAGAAATCACTAAAGGAAAAAGCTGTCCCCTCTTTTTGGAAAAAAACTACTGTTATACCATTACACAAGAAAGGCTCCAAAGACAAAGCTGAAAATTATAGGCCAATAAGTCTAACATCAGTAACTTCAAAGATTCTTGAGGGAATCATAAATGATCCTGACACTAAGCACTTGACATACAACAACATTATGTCTCCAAATTAGCATGATTTCCGAAATGGCCATTCCACAGACACAAACCTAATACAGTCATACAATGACGTCACCAAACTACTGGAAAAAGACACCCGTGGACATGATTTTGTTGGATCAAGCAAAAGCATTTGACAAAGTCGCATACCTAAAGCTGAAAAGAAAGCTTCAAGATTGTCACATCCACTTGGACATCATTGAATGGAGTGTAGACTTCCTGGGAGAACAAACCCAAAGAGTTGCTGTTATTAATGATAAAGGAGTACATGTACTATCATCACCTATACCTGTTCTTAGCAGAGTTCCCCAAGGAATAGTGCTTGGGCCATCACTTTTCAACATATATATCAATGATGCTCCTGAAATACTCCAAAACCTTCTTACACTCTATGCAGATGATTCTAAGCTCATCGGGGCAGCATCATCTTCAGCAGAGGCTGCCTCAATCCAAGCCAATCTTGACAAGCTGGATGATTGGATTAGACAATGGCTACTTGAATTTAATTCAAGTAAATGTAAAGTTTTACATTTTGGCAATAAAAATCAAAAAAATATTTACACCATGCAAAACCAAATAACTGGTCAAAGAGAACCCCTAGTTGCAGTTACAGAGGAAAGAGACTTGGGTGTCATAGTTGACTGCCAGTTAAAGTTTTGAAGTCAAACTGAAAAGATTGTAGCTAGTGTGAACCATGCTTTAGGGACAAATAAACAAACATTTACAACTAGATCTCCACAAACAATCACCAAGCTATACAAGAGTCTTGTCAGACCAAGGCTAGAAACTGGCATGTCAATTGCATCTCCCTTCTACAAAGTGGACAAGGACATGATAGAGAAAGTACAGAGGAGAGCAACAAAGATAGCAGACAGGTGCCAACATCTTCCTTACCCAATGAGACTGCAAACTCTGAACTTATGCAGTATGACTTGCTGAAGAAAAAGGGGTGACATGATTAACACTTACAAATTGATTCACAACAATCCAATTCATGGTCTCTTCTTCATCAATTCATCACAGTGGACAAGGTATCATTCTAAGAAGTTCATAAAGGTCCACACTCAGAGAAGGGAACGCCATCACTTCCTAACCAACTGGGTAGTAGACCAGTGGAACTCCCTGAGCAATGATACTGTATCTAGTAAGACCATCAAGGAATTCAAAGTCTCACTTGACAAGGAGTGGAGCAATAAGAAATGGAGGCTGGAATGGGACACTTTGGAGTCCCAGACCAGAACATAAATCCTAGTAAATAAAACCAACTCAATATTCAAAATAATTCCAAATTAATCCACATGGCAATTTTTGAAGAAATGCTGAGCAATGCTACAGGATGGAAAATCCTTCAATTGCTCCAAGTTGCAATTTAAGGTAATTTTAAGGCAAATGATGTAGTTGCTTTCATCCTAGCTAAATTATGTTGAAAACTTCAAATTTAGATAAACATCTAGATTAACAGATAGCTAAGAAACAAACTTACCTATAAAAGCAGAATTTCAGCCTGAATCCAATTATGACATTTGCTTCTGTCACAAATTGAATTTTAAGCCCTTTACATACCCTCAAAGATGATACCCTTTCCTCTTATTTTAAACATGGCTTATATACCTGTGTTATTGTCAATCTTATTAAAAGCAGTTTACCCATAAACTGAATTGACAGTGACAAACTGAGAATCAATAAATGCATATGAAATGTCTAATATGGGCTATTATATGCTTGGGTTTGGTTAGAAAGGATAGGTTGTTATAATTGAGTTTACAACAGGGACAAATGTCATACTTGGAACCAGGAGAAAATTCAGACTGTATAGGTGGCCTAATTTTATTTCTTAGCTGTCTAAATAATCTGTTAATCTACATATTTACCCCATTTTCTAGGATAGCAAGAAACTCTTCAAATAGAGGTTGGTACACATGGAGCAGCTAACATTTTTAACCTGTAAATAAAGTGAAAATACAACTCAATTCCTTTTTTATGCCCTTTCTCAATATAATAATTGCTTTTGCTGCAAATTCACTCTTAAACCCATTATGGACCCTTGAAAATGATAATTTTAAAGTGTGATGATAACTTTTTCTAAATGTTTGGATATAGGAAAGGTTATAACATTGGTTTCAAACTTACAGTAAATGTTTAGGTTCATCACAAGCTATGTAAAATGTGTATTACTGCATATAGCAAGATTCTGATGATTCCATATTGTTTCTTTGTCATTATTAGAGAAGCCATTCATTTTTTAGCTTTCTAAAATCCCTCTCCATTGAGACTAAAAATAAGTAAAATGGGCTTGCTTATAGGTAACATTACCTGTAGAGCAAAGTGTGCTAGTCCATGAGCCCTGTGGGCAGCAGTGTGAGGTCTGTATTCTATATTTATTCAACAAAGAGTGATAAAACTAAAAAAAAAAAAACCTCAAACAAGATTTATGAAATAAATATATAATACAGACCTCATTCTGCTGCCCATAGGGCTCATGTACTAATACACTTTGCTCTATAGATAATGTTACCTGTAAGCAGGCCCACTTTATGCATTTTTAGCTTGCCCCATGGAGCAGGAGGGTCATCCAGAAATGGGTACACTTCTAGAATTAGCATTTTTAAGTGCTCTAAACTAAACATTTACAAAACTCACTATTAGATTATAAATCCACATTGTTGAAGTTATACAATCCATCAGCATTGATTTGCCATAATAGTTGGAAAAAAAAACAAACAAAGCAATTCTAGCATGTTTTGTTCTTATTCTGTTAGGCTGCTTAAAGACTGCCCTTTACTAAATAAGGGACATAATTTGTCTCTTACTAGGTTGCTAGCTACCACTGTGACCCAGGTTGTTCTTATTTTGTAAGGCTACTTAAAAACTGACCTTTATTAAATTAAAAAAAAAAAAAAAAAAAAAAGCTGACAGAAGAAAGATGGTGGATGGAAAAATGGTAATTTCTTTTTTTTATTCAATTCAATCATGACAAATCTATGCTTGTGGATTAAATAATGATAACAAAATAAACTTATAATTGAATAGTAAGCTTAAAACCAATATTTTAACCTTTTATCTTGTGAAAAACTATATGCCAGTTCAAATTAGTCCTACAAGAAACTGGTTTCATCAAGATTGATTCTAACACAAGTTAAGCATTAGGCTAAATAAAATAAGAGGAAAAGGTATAAAAAAAACAATGAGAAGTACATTCACTTTATTTGTAGGTCAGAAATATGGACTAGGCTACTCCATATTTACCTAGAGCTTTACCAGAAAGAACATAGCCTAGGCCTATAAAAAGTTATTGAGTGGCCTAGTGTTTTCAGCTTGTCCTTATGTGAGTTATGGAACCATATATAGCCTGTAATAACCATTTGGGTATAAGCAACTATTTTGTATATGGTCTAGGGCTACATTCAATTCCACTGGAGGGGGGTGTACTGTCTAGCCCTTTAGGGATTGGAGTATAATTGTGCCACCAGTCATTAGTAGACCTAGGCTATTCTAAATTTGGAAGGTATATAGAATGGAGGATCTAATGGCATAGGCTATTTCTTTGTTTTCTTACTTGATCTTTAAGTCACCTTAACCAGATAAATCTTTCTTCACAATGTTTATTGGATTCTTCTCTCGATTGTTTAGAGCACAATTTCCACTTTGTTTTTTTCAAAATCCCTAAAAGATGGTAAAGAAAAACCTAAAAACGCCATTTTCAATACTAAAATTACCAGGAGCCCCCCCCCTCCCTTCTTACTTCTTTTCAAAACGCTAGTAAAGTCTTGTTATACAGACTTCTAAGAGGAGTCTTCAAGGCAACTTATTTACAAATTGAAGACCAGTCACTAGTACCAAAGTAATTCTTTGTAGTTTTGTACCAGAGTAATTTTTATGACAGTTAGCAATTCTTTTTAGTTAGCGACAGGTTCCAGTTCCAGCTCCAAAATTTTGTATACATGATGTATGAATTACCAACTAGTCCTTTTACCTTTTTGACTCCCCAAAAAGTATTTTCAGATAATCAGAAATTCTTCCTCCTCGTCTGTAACCAAGCCCCTTGAAATAAAGAAGTCTTCCTGTCAGTTAATAACCTGTAATCCTGAAAATTCTTAAATCAATTGATGGATTGTGGGAAGTGCGGGTACTTGAGCTACCTATCCCCTGCAGTTTAAGGCCTATAGGCTGGCCGGTTCCTATACGGTTCTTCCCACTCACTCCTGCACATTCCAAATCAATTGATGATCAACCCCTTTTTCTACTGTCTTCATTGTGCATTAGTGATCACTAATTAATTTGTCTCTTCTTTAAAATATCAGTTAAAGCATAAAATATTTTTCTATCAATGCGCCAAGGCAGGTTAGAATTCAGGATTATAGTGTAGGTATACGGTATTTTAGCCGTGTAGCAAAGGCCCTTAAGGGAAATACTCTCCACACACAGTGGCTGACAATCAAATAAGACTTGCTGGATAGTGTAATCAGTTAAGAAACAGACACGGCATAGAGGGGAGAGATGTAACTTCCAATTACATAACTGACTATTAAGAAGGCGGTAATATAGCACTGTATGTAATCTAGCATGAAAGGGAGATAAAATCAATTTACTGTGCTTAACATTAGATCTTTGCCTAATAATGTTTCGTAAATTGAGGTCAGAGGGAGGACTTGGGTTTAACAAGAAGCCCTTGGATGCTAGTAAATCAGCAGTATCATTATACTTGTTGCCTTTATGACTTAGAACATGTTGGAAATCAATCTGGTTGCCTTTGCCCTGAAGGTTCAGAAGCTGTCTTCTAATTTTGAATAAGTCCTGGTCATTGGCAATTCTATTTTTTTTTTTTTTTTTTTACAACAGTATTGCAGATTTGGAGTCAGAAAGGCAAATAATACTCTCATCTACATTGCTATAATTTATAGGATCATCTAGGGTCAGATGAATTTTCTCTTTTATTTATTTTTTTGTCTTACTCTGTCACTAGGGCTACAAACCCTACTTTGTTTTGTTGATGGATCAGAAATAAATTGACTGATTGATGTTTCATTAGGCAAAATGGAAGATCCCAATGGAAGGGGTGATTAAAGGTTAAGGTCCAGTGATGGGATGCATACTCCTGCTCCAGCTCTCTCACCCTAAAAAGATCCATCTGAATAGATTTTCCGATGATTAGGGTACAATTTCGAAATCTATTCCGCCAAAATACCCTGGATCTCATAATTGGGAATTAGGTTTTTATTGAAAGTTCTTAAGCCGAACTGACCAGACATGACAATAAACAACAAAGAGAGATAAAACTCCACAAAAAAAAACCTCAAACGAGACTACGGCCAGTAGAGAGGAAAGACTAAAACAACACGGATATTTCGCCTGTATCCAAACTAGGCGTCCTCAGCACAAGATAAAAAGAAAAAAAACACTAAAATAAAAATAAATAAAACCACCACCAATAATAATAAATACAATTGTCGCTACTGAGCCACGTAGGGAAAAGAAGCTATTAGAGTTACTTCAATGAGAACATCAAAGCAACTCAGTTGCTTTGATGTTCCATGGATTGCTTGATGTTCCAGTTGCTTTCCAGCAAGTCTCTTTAGAACGCAAAGTCTCTGAATGATCATGGATTTCAAAGAATCAATATGTATATGCAATAACACTTTATAATCTATCCATAAGCCAAGTAGCTTCACTGAGTTACAATATTGAAAAATTTCAACGTGTTTTGCCTGGTTGATGTATAATGGCTTCTTTGAAAGACATTTTCTGAATCTAAATTTACAATGCCATTTACAATACTGTAGACACTGAGAAGATCGGAGCGCTTCCGACGAAAGTGAAGACTCGACAATCCTAACGCCTCTAAATGTTTTGAATACGACAATATGGTGGCTTTGGTTTTACGAATTGAAATTGGGAGCCCAAAAGCTGAAGTAAATCTCTGAACTAATCTTATATCCTGTTGAATAAGGCTTTAAAGAAGCAAAATATTCTTTCCAGACTTCCAAATAATCAAATCATCTGTATAAAGGCCAAACAATGAAGGAGATAATTGAAATTCTGAAAAATACAAACTGAACAGAAGGGGACTCAAATTGCTCCTTGAGGAAGACCACTGGTAAAAGGACTAGTCTCTTCTCTAGACTCATTAAATTGGTCATAAAAACTTCCATCACTTAAAAAAGAATTCATAAAACTTATGAAAGAGTAAGGAAAATTAAGG
Organism: Artemia franciscana; assembly: GCF_032884065.1. NCBI lineage: Eukaryota > Metazoa > Arthropoda > Branchiopoda > Anostraca > Artemiidae > Artemia > Artemia franciscana. Next base: position 25,272,022 of record NC_088870.1, read on the forward strand.
TTAATTAAAAGATCAATCAATTTATCCCGGACTACATTTCCGTAGGCATCTGAACCATCAAATAGGACTACCATTGTGACATGTCTGGGTTTAAGAGAGTTATAAACATCAGTTTCAAGGCGGGTGATGTTATCAACAGAGCCATGTCCTTTTCTGAAGCCTATTTGTTCACTTGGAAAGAGATTATCAAATTCAGCAAGCCATTTAAGTCTTGATAGAATAAGCTTCTGAAGGACTTAACTGAAGGCAGGTAAAACAGATATAGGTCCGTAAGACTTGGGGTCCCAAGATAGGTAAGAGCTAGTTGCCCTCCTATCAACTTCTACTCTTAAAAAGGGCACTGGAACTTCCAATTTCCGATTGAAGCCTGATGGGATTTAGGACTTTCTATCGAATGAGCCCCTTCGAAGCTTATACGACCATCCCTTCCATAAAAACATTTAATGTTCCTGAGACATAATTTACAACACTTGCCCCCGGGTTCTGGAGGGCTTTGTAATCCGTGGAGTTTTTGTTATATGATCTTTGGTCTACATGTAATAAAATGGCTATATAAAAAACGATTGGGTGCATTTGAGGAAAAGAGGTTTTTAGGGGAGGGGCTAGTTGCTATCAAATCACTTGACTCTTAAAAAGGGAATTGGGACTGTCAATTTCTCATCATTTGAGTCCCCGTCCAAGATTACACGACCACCTCTTCCGTAAAAGCCTTATATGCCCTCGGGTCTTAAGTTACAACCCTTCCCCGGGCTCTGGGGGGCGACAGGTTGACCCCAGAGTTTTTGTTATCTGATCGCTGGACTATTTCAAACAATCTGGCTGTCTCAATATTTTCATCGGATGTGTTTGTGGAAAAGAGTGTGTGAGTGATTGGGAGGGGGGTAGATGCCCTCCCATCAGTTTTGGCTCATAAAAAGGTAAGTAGAATTTGTCAGTTCCCAATCAAATGAGCCTCCTCTGAAGTTTATACGACCACGCATTTCATAACAAGAGCTAAGAGCTCATATGGCACTTGTGACGAGGCGAGAAGAGCTAAGAGCCAAGAGATCATATGGTATGAGCTCTAACAAAATTCTATGAATCAATAGATTGATTTAAATAGGAAAATAAGAGGCTTAATGCCGGTCAGGATTTAAAATAAGAGCTCTGAGTCACGATCTCCTTATAAATATCAAAATTCATTCAGATCCGATCACCCGCTCGTAAGTTATAAATACCCAATTTTTTCTAATTTTATCTCTCCCTTTAGCTCCCCAGATGGTCGAATCTGGGAAAACCACTTTATCAAGTCAAATTGTGCAGCTCCCTGACACGCCTACCAATTTTCATCGTCCTAGCACGTCCAGAAGCACCAAACTCGCCAAATCACTGAACCACTCCCCCCAGCTCCTCCAAAGAGAGCGAATCCAGTACGATTCTGTCAATCACGTATCAAGGACATTTGTTTATTCTATCTACCAAGCTTCATCCCGATTCCTCCACTCCAAGTGTTTTTCCAAGATTTCCCCCTCCAACTCCCCCCAATGTCAAAAGATATGGTCGGGATTTGAAATAAGAGCTCTGAGACATGAATTCCTTCTAAAAATCAAATTTCATTACGATCCGATCATCTATTCATAAGATAAAAATACCCCAATTTTCACGTTTTCCAAGAATTCCGGTTTCCCCCTCCAACTCCCCCCAATGTCACAGGATCTGGTCGGAATTTAAAATTAGAACTTTAAAGCACAAGATCCTTCTAAATATCAAATTTCATTAAGATCTGGACACCCTTTCGTAAGTTAAAAATACCTCAATTTTCAAAATTACCCCCCCCCCCCCCAATTCCACCAAAGAGAGCAGATCCGGTCCGGTTATGTCAGTCACGTATCTTAGACAGGTTTCTATTCTTCCCATCCAGTTTCATCCTGATCTCACCGCTTTAAGTATTTTCTAAGATTTCCGGTCCCCCAACTGCCCCCCCCCAATTACACTTGATCTGGTTGAGATTTAAAATAAAAGATCTGAGTTACGAGGATCTTCTAAATATGAAGTTTCATGAAGATCCGATAACTCCTTCATAAGTTAAAAATACGTAATTTTTTCTTATTTTTCAGAATTAACCCCTCTCCCCCCCAATAGAGCGGATCCGTTCCAGTTATGTAAATCATGTATGTAAGACTTCTGTTTATTTTTCCCACCAAGTTTCATTCCAATCCCTCCAATCTAAGCGTTTTCCATGATTTTAGGTTCCCCCACCCCAAACTTCCCCCAATGTCACCAGATCCGGTCAGGATTTAAAATAAGAGCTTTGAGACACGATATCCTTCTAAATATCAAATTTCATTGAGATCCAATCACCCGTTCGTAAGTTAAAAATACCTCATTTTTTCTAATCTTTCAGAATTAACCCCTCCCCCGACTACCCCAAAGAGAGCGGATCCGTTCCGGTTATGTCAATCATGTATCTAGGACTTGTGCTTATTTTTCCCACCCAGTTTCATCCCGATCCCTCCACTCTAAGTGTTTTCCAAGTTTTAGGTTTCCCCCTCCCAAATCCCCCCCCAATGTCACCAGATCCGGTCAGGATCTAAAATAAGAGCTCTAAGACACGATATCCTTCTAAACATCAAATTTCATTGAGATCCGATCACCCGTTCGTAAGTTAAAAATACTGCATTTTTTCTAATTTTTCAGAATTGCCCCCCACTCCCCCCCCAGATGGTCAAATCGGGAAAATGACTATTTCTAATTTAATCTGGTCCGGTCCCTGATATGCTTGCCAAATGTCATCGTCCTAGCTTACCTGGAAGTGCCTAAAGTAGCAAAACCGGGACCGACAGACAGACAGACAGACCGACAGAATTTGCGATTGCTATACGTCACTAGGTTAATACCAAGTGCCATAAAACCTTGTATGCCCCGGGACGTAATAAAACACTTGTATCCGGGCTCTGAGGGATTTGTGTCAACACCGGGGTCTTTATTATCTTGTGTTTGAACTATTTTTCACAAAATAGTTATCTCAGGATTGTTACCGGATGGGCTTAAGGAACAGAGGGCGAGTTGCGCTACGATCTCTTTTGACACTGAAAAGCTGAACTAGAACTTTCAATTTCCGATCAAATGAGCACCTCTCTGAAGTGTATACGACCCCCTTCCCCTTACATAAAATATTATATGCATCCGGGGAAAAAATTTAAAAACTTGCCCCGGGCCCTGGGGGGTTGTGTCAATGCCGAATTTTTATTATGTGATAGTTGAACTATTTTTAACACAATGGCTATCTCAAAGTTTTTATCAGATATGCTTGGGAAGAAAGTGTGCGTGTGTGTGTGTTGGGGGGGGGGGGCTAGTTATCCGTTGATCTCTTTTGACTCTTAAAAGTGAACTAAAACTTTCAATTTCCAGTCAAATGAGCCCCCTCTGAAGTCTATACGAGCATCCCTTCCGTAAGAACCATATATACCTCAAGGGCATAACTTATACCTGCCTTCTGGATTTGGGGGGCTGTGTCGTTCTGGAGTTATTGTTGTCTGATCTTTGAGCTGCCTTTGACAAAATATCTGTCTCAAAATTTTTTATCGGATGAATTTTGGGAAAAGGGCATGGGGGGGGGGGTTGCTATCTGATCTCTTATGACTCTTAAAAAGGGGATTAGAACTTCGGGGGCACATAAGATTTTTATGTGGTCGTATAAAATTTTTACGTGATCATATAAACTTCAGAGGAAGTTCATTTGCTTTGAAACAGAAATTTCTAGTTACCTTTTTGTGAGTCAAAAGCGAAAGGAGGGCATCTAACCCCCCCACCCCCAAAAAAAAACAACAGAAAAAACACCCTCTCTTCCATAAATGCTTCGAATGAAAATATTTCGATAGTCAGTTTTTTTTAAGTCCAACGGTCAAACAACAAAATCTTCGGGGTCAACATGTTCCCCCAGGGCCCGAGGATGGGTTGTAACTTAAGCCCCGGGGGCATACAAGTTTTTTTTGAAAGAGGTGGTCGTATAAACTTGGGCAGGGACTCAAATGATCATAAATTGACAGTTCCAATTAGTGGTCGTATACATTTCAGAGGAGGTTCATTTGATTGAAAACAAAAAATTCTAGTACACTTTTTAAGAGCCAAAAGAGACCGGAAGGCATCTATCCCCTCCCCACGTCCTTTCTTCCCAAACTCATCCAATAAAAGTTTTGAGATAGGCATTTTGTTCAAAATAGTATAAAGATAGAGATCAAAACTCCTGGGACGAGTTAACCTCTCAGAGCCCTGGGGAAAGTGTTTTAAGTTATTCCCCAATGATATATAAGTTTTTATGGAAAGGGTGGTCTTACAAACTTCGGAGGGGGGTCATTCAATTTGAAATCGAAAGCTTTAGTCCCCTTTTTAAGAGTCAAAAGTGATCGATACCCCCCCCCCACAATGCCCTTTTTTCGAAATACATCCAATAAAAAGAGCTAAGAGCAGATTTGGCACTTGTGACGAGGCAAGAAGAGCTAAGAGATCAGATGGTATGAGCTCCAGCAAAATTCTATGAATCAATAGATTGATTTAAAAGAAAAATAAGAGGCTTAATGCCGGTATGGATTTAAAATAAGAGCTCTGAGTTACGATTTCCTTCTAAACATCAAAATTCATTAAGATCCGATCACCCACTCGTATGCTATAAATACCTAATTTTTTCTAATTTTTCCTCTTCCTTTAGCCCCCCAGATGGTAGAATCTGGGAAAACAACTTTATCAAGTCAATTTGTGCAGCTCCCTGACACGCCTATTAATTTTCATCGTCCTAGCACGTCCAGAAGCACCAAACTCGCCAAATCACTGAACCCCTCCCCCCAACTCCCCCAAAGAGAGCGAATCCAGTTCGGTTCCGTCAATCATGTATCAAGGACATTTGCTTATTCTATCCACCAAGCTTCATTCCGAATCCTCCACTCAAAAAGTTTTCCAAGATTTCCCCCTCCAACTCTCCCCAATGTCAAAAGATCTGGTTGGGATTTGAAATAAGAGCGCTGAGACATGAATTCCTTCCAAATATCAAATTTTATTAAGATCTGATCACCTATTCGTAAAATAAAAATACCCGAATTTTCAAGTTTTCCAAGAATCCGTTCCGGTTATGTCAATCATGTATCTAGGACTTGTGCTTATTTTCCCCACCAAGTTTCATCCCGATTCCTCTCCTCTAACTGTTTTCCAAGTTTTAGGTTTCCCCCTCCCAACTTCCCCCCCCACCAATGTCACCAGATCCGGTCGGGATTTAAAACAAGAGCTCTGAGACACGATATCCTTCTAAATATCAAATTTTATTGAGATCCGATCACCCGTTCATAAGTTAAAAATACCTCATTTTTTCTACTTTTTTCAGAATTCCCCCCCCCCAACTACCCCAAAGAGAGCGGATCCGATCCGGTTATGTCAATCATGTATCTAGGACTTGTGCTTATTTTTCCCACCAAGTTTCATCCCGATCCCTCCACTCTAAGTGTTTTCCAGGTTTTAGGTTCCCCCCCCCAATGTCACCAGATCTGTTCGGGATTTAAAATAAGAGCTCTGAGACACGATATCCTTCTAAATATCAAATTTCATTGAGATCCGATCACTCGTTCGTAAGTTAAAAATACCTCATTTTTTCTAATTTTCAGAATTAACCCTCCCCCCCCCCCAACTACCCCAAAGAGAGTGGGTCCGTTCCGGTTATGTCAATCATGTATCTAGGACTTGTGCTTATTTTTCCCACCAAGTTTCATTCCGATCCCTCCACTCTAAGTGTTTTCCAAGATTTTAGGTTTCCCCCTCCCAATGTCACCAGATCTGTTCGGGATTTAAAACAAGAGCTCTGAGACACGATATCCTTCTAAATATCAAATATCATTGAGATCCGATCACCCGTACATAAGTTAAAAATACCTCATTTTTTCTAATTTTTCAGAATTCCCCCCCCCCCCCCAACTACCCCAAAGAGAGCGGATCCGATCCGGTTATGTCAATCATGTATCTAGGACTTGTGCTTATTTTTCCCACCAAGTTTCATCCCGATCCCTCCACTCTTAAGTGTTTTCCAAGATTTTAGGTTTCCCCCTCCCAACTCCCCCCAGTGTCACTAGATCTGTTCGGGATTTAAAATAAGAGCTCTGAGACACGATATCCTTCTAAATGTCAAATATCATTGAGATCCGATCACTCGTTCATAAGTTAAAAATACCTCATTTTTTCTAATTTTCAAAATTAACCATCCCCCCCCCAACTACCCCAAAGAGAGTGGATCCGTTCCGGTTATGTCAATCATATATCTAGGACTTGTGCTTATTTTTCCCACCAAGTTTCATTCCGATCCCTCCACTCTAAGTGTTTTCCAAGATTTTAGGTTTCCCCCTCCCAACCCCCCTCCAATGTCACCAGATCTGGTCGGGATTTAAAATAACCGCTCTGAAACACGATATCCTTCAAAACATCAAATTTTATTAAGATCTGATCAACTGTTCGTAAGTTAAAAATACTTCAATTTTTCTATTTTTTCCGAATCAACGGGCCCCCCACTCCCCCCCAGATGGTCAAATCGGGAAAAAGACTATTTTTAATTTAATCTGGTCCGGTCCCTGATACGCCTGCCAAATTTCATCGTCCTAGCTTACCTGGAAGTGCCTAAAGTAGCGAAACCGGGACGGACAGACTGACAGAATTTGCGATTGTTATATGTCACTTGGTTAATACCAAATAAAAATTTTAATTAAATAGCTCAAAATTTAACGAAAATAGCTCAAACATCAGACAAAAAACTTCATGGTCAACAGACCCCCCCCCCAGGCCCAAGGGCAGGCGTTTTAAGCTATGCCCTGGGGGGCAGTTATGGTTCTTATGGAAATGACATTCGTAGACTTCAGGAGGGGACTCATTTGATTGGAATTTGAAAGTTCTAGTTCAGTTTCTAAGAGTTTCTAACTAGACCCCCCACCACACCACGCCTTTTGTTCCCCAAACCCATCCGATAAAGATTTTGAGATAGCCATTTCGTTAAAAATAGTTCAAACATCAGATAACAAAAGCTCCGGTGGTAACACAGTCTCCTAGAGCCCGGGGGCCAGTGTTTTAAGTTTTTATGTAAGGAGTGGTCGTATAAATTTCAGAGAAGGCTCATTTGAATGGAAGTTTAAAGTTCTAGTTACATTTTTATGAGTCAAACATGAGAGGAGGGCATCTACCTCCCCCCACCCCCTCAAACAGAACCTCCTTCCCAAAGTGTATCCGATGTAAATATTTAGATAGCTAGTTTGTTTAAAATAGTCGATCAGATAACAACGATCAGACAAAAAATTCGGGGTCAACATGCCCCACCCAGAGCCCGAGGAAGGGTTGTAACTTAAGCATGAGGGGCATATAAGGTTTTTATAGAAGAGGTGGTCGTACAAACTTGAGAGGGGACTCAAATGACAAGAAATTGGCAGTTCAAACTACCTATATGAGCAAGTAATTTTGTAACATTTTTCAAAAGGGTACAAAAACTTCAGAATAGAGCTGTAAAATTATTATCGGAATTTTATGATTCTGATGATGTTCCTGCTCATGAGCATTTTAAAAAGAATAAGTTAATGGATGTATCCCAAATTCGTGATTATCAAGTTGCGATTTTCTCGTATAAATATTTGAATCGCCAGCTCACCCCTGCTTTTGAAAATCTTTTTACTTTTAATAGAGACCATCATGATCATAATACAAGAAAAGCTGATAACTTAACTCATGGTTTAGGAGTACTACTCGGGCATCTTTTGTGATTCGCCATTATGGTCCCCATGTTTGGAATATTTTGCCCGAGGGTGTGAAAAATGTGCCTAGTCTTCCGGCTTTCAAGTCACGGGTAAAGAAGTTTCTTTTATCTCGTGAATAATTTTGATGTAAGCCCCTTTCCAAGTTGTCATTCTATTCAAGGCATTTCCCTGATTTACTTGCTGTTAATTTTTTTTTCTCTGTCTTCTTCTTGTCTTTTTCCTGTTTCTCTTTTTTTCCTTTCTTCCTTCATCAGTTGAGTTTCTTTTGTATTGAGTAGCGTGATATGAATGTGTTTTTAATTAGCTGGCGGTGATAACCTCGCTTGCCCTTACAAGCTTATTGCCATTCTTGGCAGGCGAATGGCGAATAGTGTTTGTTTTCTTTTCTTAATATATGTATATCTCATATCTCATTTCAATTTCCCTTTTAAAGAGTCAAAAGTAATCCAATGGCAACTAGCCATATTTTCCCCAAACAAGTCCAAACCAAATTTTTATATAGCCCTTACGTTTAAGATAGACCAAACTCCAGGCATAACACAGCCTCCAGAACAAGCGGGTAAGTATTGTAAATTGTGCCTCGGGGGCATACAATATTCTTATGGAAGGGATGGTCGTAAAAACTTCGGAGGGGGCTCATTCAATATTAAATCAGGTTTCTAGTGTCCTTTTTAAGAGTCAAAAGTGATCAGAGGGCCAGTAGCCGCCCCTCCCCAAAAAAAAAGATGCATTTCCCCCCAAAACATCCATTAAAAATTTTGAGATAGCCATTTTTATTTAAAATAGATTAAACATCAAATAACAAAAGCTGCTAACTTTTTAAAAGTCATCAAAAGACAACGGAGGGCATTTACCTCCATCCCCCCAAACCCTCTTTTCTTCAAATGCATCCGATCAAAATTTTGAGACAACCATTTTGTTTGAAATAGTCCAACGATCTTCGGGGTTAAAGTAACCCAACCAGAGTCGTTACTTATGGGTTGTAACATATACCCCGGAGGTATCCTGCGGTTTTTGCTGAAGAGGTGGTCGTTTACACTTCGGAGGGGACACAGAAGATTAGAAATTGAAAGTTCTAGTTCTCTTTTCAAGAATCAAGTAATCAGATGGAAACTGAGTACCCCGACCAACCCTAAGACCATAAGGCTCCAACGTTTTTTTTTCCTCGAGACACTTCCTATGGAAAGGTTGGTCGCATAAACTTTGGAGGGGGGTCATTCGATTGGAAATCGAAAGTTATAGTTACGTTTTTAAGAGTCAAAAGTGATTAAGGGGCATCTATCCCCACCCACACACACCCTCTTTTCCCCAAATGCATCCAATTAAAATTGAGGTACAAATTTAATTCCAAGTAGTTTATACATTAAAAAAAAAACAGGGTCGAAATAACCCCCAAGAGCGAGGAGGCAAGTGATGTAAATTATGCCCCCGTGGTACATAATGTTTTTATGCAAGGGGAGGTCGTATAAACTTCAGAGATGGCTCATATCATTGGAAAATGAAAGTTGTAGGTACCTTTTTAAAAGCCAACAGTGATCGGAGGGCATCTACTCCCCCCTTCAATCTCAAGCACACCCTCTATTCCCCAAATGCATTCAATCAAAGTTTTTGAGATAGTCATTTTGTTTCTAATAGTCCAAAGATCAGATAACAAAAACATTGGGGGTCAATGTAACCCCACTAGAGCTTAGGGGAAGGGTTGTCACTTATAACCCGGGGGCATAGAAGGTTCTTACGGAATATTTAAACTTCCGAGGGGACTCAAATCACTAGAAATTGAAAGTGCTAGTTCCTTTTTTGGGAGTCAAAAGTGATCCGATGACAAGTATCCCCCTACCCATCCTCTTTTCCAAAAATCCACCCGACGGAATATTGATAAATTCATTTTGTCGAAAATAGACAAAAGATCATATAAAAAAAAACTCATGGGTTTACACCCCCCAGGGCCCAGGAGCAAGTGTTGTAATTTATGCCCCAGCGGCAAATAAGGTTTTTATGGCAGGAATTATCGTATAAATTTCAGAGGGGCTCATTCGATTGTAAATTGAAAGTTCTAGTAGGCTTTTTAAGAATCTAAAGGGACCGGAGGGCAACTAACCCCCCTGCCCTCTTTACCCAAAATCCATACGATCGATTTGTTTTAGATAGTCATTTAGTTAAAACAAGACAAAAGATCAGATAACAAACCTCCAGGGTCAACACAACCCCCCAGATCCTAGGGCCAATTGTGGTATGTTATGCACTGGGGGCATATAAGGTTTTTATGCAAGGGTTTTTTAGAATAGTAGTAGTATAGAAAATGGGGTTTCTGTCCCACTTCGTAAGTCCATTCAATTTACCCCCTTTTCAGCACAATTTACAGGATTTTCAAATGAAAAACCTACATTTTTCAAGCGTTTTCCATCATAGCTTTTACCATCAGAACAGGTGGTGTGACACAAGAAACAGCTTTAAAAAAAAAGAAATGGATATGATTTTGTAAAAAAAAATTTAGCACAATAGTACAGATTATTAGAATTATTATTAATATATAATACAACATGTTTTTGATAATTTCCTATACTATTTCTTCGGTCGAATATTTAATTGTTAGATCGATATCTAAATAATTTATATCATCTTTATTTTTTTTTCAATAAACTTTGAAAATCATAGCTTCATTTGATTTTTTAAATTTCTTTTCAAGATTAGCTGCTTTAAAATCAAAACGCTTAGGTGCAAATAACTATTTCACCTTTAAAATCAATAGTGAGAACGATTTCATCTCCATAATTAGTTGTAACACATTTCATTGCTTTAATAGTATATTCTATTTCAATGTCAAAATCTTCTTTCATAATAGTTCGATTATTTTTATTCTCCATTTTAATTTCGCTTAAAAGTTTCTCCATTGATTAGTTGATCATTTTATTGAAAAAATTTACTGAGTCGGAAATAATTTATCAAGCAAAATGATTTCCCTCTAACTTTTAACAAGTCTCCCATAGCGCAAATGGTTAGAGCGCTTGACTCGGAAGAAAAAGGTCTCAGGTTTAATTTGGAAGCCTGCAACATTTTTAATTATTCTATATGTAAAATGAAACACAAAAAGATTGTATAAGCTCTCTTTACAGGTTAGTAGGGCCGAGTTGGTAAACCGATTGACTGACTATCGATTGCGATCCGACAGTTCGTCTCTCACTGTTACCTCGTGTAGCAGTTGATGACAATATGATCTGGCCTGTACTCTCACTGCTACCTCGAGTAGCAGTTGATGATACCAATACGATCTGGCCCCCAATCAAGAAGTATGAAGCAGCCAGTTTCTCTCCGGACAAACAAACCTGCGAGATTTCCTCAGAACTCAGGCTTATGTGAGATCCCAACAGTAAAAGTAACAAAATAAAAATAAACTGGTAAACAGTCTGGGGAGGGGGGGGGGCGAAAACTTCTAAAATATCTTAAATTATTTTTCAATATTATTTTTGAGCTTAACAGAATTGGTGCAATATTTATAACAATTTGAATTTACCTGTTTCGAATAGTTTTTACGTGAAAAAACTGTAATATTTCCTATAATTCCTTTTCTCGTTTAATTGTTTCTTCATTAGTCAAATCGACCGGTTTATACATAGAAAGCAATTCTAAATAGGATGAATAAACAGCTTTATACTAAGCCTTTCTTTTTGGTATTCGTAGATATTTTTCAAGTATTTAAATTAGAACTGTCCAAAGACTTAAAGAAGCAAGGGGTAACATCGTGAAAGCAGATAAGCCTGAAGCTCTAAATATAGATTTGGATATTAAGAAACCATTACCAACATATACATAGTATTTAAAACTTCTACAATAAACAAATAATCCCTTTTCTAATTTTTCTTCTATTGATAAATGAAAAAAAAAACTTATTATGTGGATCCATTCCCTTAAATCTTCTTTTTATATAATCAACACACAAATGACCACAATTCAAGTTGTCAAAAATTTGGAACTGAGTAAAATGATACTCAATTTGTTTACTTGAAGTTTTTAAGTAGTTGACGATTTCATTTCCAGGTTGGAATCCAGAAGAATCATAAAACTCTACAAATGAGTACTTGGTATTACTGAAATAACAAGTGCAATGCATCCCAGGCGATCCCATGCAGGCATAAATTATTACACCACATTCTTTTTTCTTTATTTTACTTAGTAAGTTAGCTCGAGAAAAAACACCTCGGAAATAAAGAATATGGCCAAATTCATCCAATATATCAATATTTGTAAGCGGTATCATGTGATTTTTGATTCTTTCTGACATTCATCGTTTTTTGGAAGCGAGCATTCTTTGAATTGTGAAATCTCAGCTTCAACAACTTTTTCTGGAATTTAGTTACTTCAGCCGCCTCTACTTGTATTTTCTTGGATCTACCACGTTTTTTAGGAGCTTTAACAACCAATCCAGGTCCAACAATTGTGTGTATACCGAGAAATTTTAAACCTCGACCTTTCGGTTAAATCTCCGCTAAACCTTCATCTTTAGCGTTCGAAGAATCAGTAATTTCATCAACAAATTCTTTTATATTTTTTTTATTTCTGTCTTTTTTTATGTGTTTGTGCTGTTGCACTGGTGATTTCTCTTTTCATTATATATATATATATATATATCTATATATATAAAAATAAGTTGTCTGTCTGTGGATCTGTGGATCAGGTGACGTCATGTTTCTGTGTCGGCTGACGTCATGTTAAAAAACTAAAAAAAGGAAACAAAAAGAAAAATAAAGGAGAAAAACAAAACTAAAAAAATAAAAATAAAAAAAAAACTAAAAAGAAAAAAGAAAAAAAAAACTAAGGGCAATCATTAGAATCATGAGGTATAACTAAAAAAAGCTAAAAAAAAGGCAGAAAACTAAAACCTAAAAAAAAGACCAATTCAAAAACGAATGTATATACAGACTGGGACACCGGGACACGAATGACGACCGGGACACCGGGACACAAGGAATATCAATGACGCCCGGGACCCTCAAAGAGAATTCACAGACTGGGACACCGGGACATAAATGACGACCGGAACACATGGAATATAAATGACGACCGGGACACCGGGGGGCACACGGGGATATATAAATGACGACGGCGACACAGGGAATCGTCGATTAGCAATCACCATCAACAAAGCTCAAGGGCAATCATTAGAATCATGAGGTATAGATCTGAATACGGATTGTTTTCCAATGGACCATTATATGTTGCATGTTCAAGAGTCGGTAAACCTGACAATCTATTTATATGCACAGACAATGGGACAGCAAAGAATGTTGTATATTCGCAAGTTTTACGTAGTTAAAAACATATATATATATATATCTATCTATATTCACAGGTGGGACATAGGGACACAACTACAATGGCGCGTAACGACTTACGCGCGCGGGGGGGCTTGGGGGGGGGGCGCGAAGCGCCCCCACCAACTAGGTGTTGGGGTGGCGCGAAGCGCCACCCCAACAGCTAGTATATATATATATATATATATATATATATATATATATATTTTAGGACTAAATTGAACATATATATATATATATATATATATATATATATATATATATATATATATATATATATATATATATATATATATATATATATATATATATATATATATATGTAAACCTATATTATCAAACCTATATTCAGTTTGATTTTATTTATATTTTCAAAGGCTGTTCAAGACACATAGTTTTAGTAAAGCGCCAAATACGCATTAGGTTTGAGACTTTTACAATGAGAGAAGGAGACAAAATCCGAACTCTTGGTTGTAGTGATTTTGTTTGTTTCAAGCTTGATTTGCATATTCAATTAAGGTTTGCTCGTTTTAAGATTTATTTCTTGATTTAAATTAGTACCTATCGTATGTTTATTTGCTATGACTATTTATTTAATTTCTGTTCGGCTTGGGCTTTATTTATGCTTCAAAAACAAAATATTTTTGTTCGTTTAAGCCTTAACTATATATTCAATTTAAGCTTTCCTCATTTTAAGATTTATTTATTCTTTATATTAGTACAAGTTGTGTTCTTTTTGCTATGACTGTTTATTTAATTTCTGTTCGTTTTGGGCTTCATTTATTTTTTAATAGTGATTTCTGGTCGTTTTAAGTTTGATTTATTGCATGCTTCTATTTCTTCTGATCTTAAGTTTAATATAACCTTTATTTTTTTTAAAAAGATATTTTTTGGAAAGTTTTTTTTTAATCAATATGATAGCGTTATAATATATAAATTTTATGTGACCACAGGGTCAAAGACAGACTAGGAGTCAACAATTTTTCTGCAACATCTTGCAACAAAAAACTCGTATTCCTAGACGTAGAACTATTTACTTAAGACTTAGTTTTTGCAATACCAGCTGACACATTAGTAAACAATAGTGCTGTGTAATTAGTAAACAATAGTAAACAATAGTGTTGCTGTGCCGATTGCTCGAACAGTTCTGGCTGTAAATATTGCTCCACAATCTGAAAAATCTAGCATGTTTATCATGACATGACCAACACTATTTTTCTGGGTTTTTTTTTCTGGGTATTTTTCCCTGTTGTTGAGCTCGAACTCATACTATAGTCGAGAATTTCCGAGTATAATTTTCTACATGTAAGATGCGTCCTGTTTTCCACTAGATGGTTCTTTTCAAATTCTACACAGACCGATATTTAACCAAAACACTTACCAAAGACTTAGACACAATGTAATATTTTATTTTTCATCAATTACATGCCCCTACATTCATTAAGAAAATTTTTCACACACGCTACACAATAAAAGAATAATTTCAACGGAGAAATGAAGGCCGTCTAAAAAGTGTGATAATTTATCAATTCAGAACTGAAATTTTCCGTCAACATGGCACTAAAACTGACAGAAAAAAAAAATAAAACAAGAAAAAATATTCTCAAAAACGAAAAAAAATTAAACAAGAAAAAATATAATCTTTCGAAATCATTCTATACACGAAAGAAAAATTACAACAACTACAAACATTGAAAAAAAAGAAGAAAAATAATAGAATATAACAAATATCTTTTTTTAGTTTCGAATTTCAGCCGTCAAACGTCTTGAAGTTAATTTCAGTTTATACTAACCAACTTACCGAAACAAATTAATGTCAATATGGCAGGTTTTTCAATAATAGAAGTATACACAAGCATATCTTTAAGATACGCATTGTGCATAATTCAGTGCCCTTCCTAAGTCAGAATTTGGCTTTACTGCTAAGTCATAAGGTTGATTGACTTCTTTGAATGGTTTAATTTTTTCATGCTTTTCAGGCATATTTTCATATTTTAGTGATCTAAATGCGAGTTTTTTCTAAAACATCAAGGCGGAATTCATGGGGAAATGGCTTCTTTTTGTGTTCCTCTGTAAACAGCTTTCGAATATCGTTGGATACAACAGAAGTTCATACATAACTTGTGCAAAGAGTTTTAGTCTCGATGCTAATTTTCAATTTATAAAGTCTTCTATCTTGTACTCGTTATTTTTATAAACATAATTATGAATGATACAAGTAAAAAGTTCAATTTCAACTGCATGTTAATATTTGCAATACCTGCGATAAAACCTGGCAAAGAAAGTGGTATTTAGCAATTAGTTATAAAAGTCATGTTGCAACAGAATATTCTGGAGTCTTTGAGACCCAAGTGTTTCTTAATAAAATATCCTTTTTTTCAAAACAAGTTAATCTCCATAAAAAAAGTAATATGCAGGCCTATTATAAAGCTTAAAACTATTAACGTTATTTTTGAATCTAAGTAATTTCAAGAACTATAGGGAACTTTTGTTGTCCGACAAATGGTCAAAAGGTTTTCTATTATTACCCTTGAGCAAATAAGGGTCCTTAAAAGAAGGCTTAGATTTCAGAAATAGAAGATTTTATGAACTAATAGATTTTCAAATAACCACTAAAGTAAGCCTATCCTTGATTTGAGTTTTATCAGTGATTTATCCAACGCTTAGAACTGTTAGAAAAAGTTTCTTAATACGCATGCCTTCATTGCTCTTTTGAAAGGTAAAACCATTTTTCTTTCTATGTTTTTATGAGAACCTTGTGTTTTATCGGTGTTGACAGTTACAAGCAAGAAAAAGGAAAAAAAGTCGAATTCCCAGTCACCTAAATAGTCTCTAAATCCTGTTATCATTGAAGTAAGTACAGTTCAGCTTGGCAGGTTCACCGTAGAAGTCAAGTCCGGTTCACCGTAATGTGTGCAGTAGACTAAAAATAAAATTGAGTCAGTACGCACTAAAGAGACTATAAGAAATTAAAGATTTGGAATAGTTTATGACGGACTTTTGCTTTTCATATCTCATCTGTCTTCCTAACTCACAGTCATATCGTCTCTTTTTCCAGAATAAGACTGCTATGAGGCATCAGCATCTAAAAAAGCAGTCAGTCTCTTCCCCCCTAGAAAACTAAAATGAAGAATTTCGAATCTGGCAACATTCTAGTCAACATAGGGGGACATTTGTAACACCTTTCAACCAGGACACACCAATGAGCATTTCATATTTTCACTAAAGAGCAAGTTGGTTATGGGGATATATCAACTGTCCGTTTATTTCTGTTAAGTTTGTAGCATTGGGTTGTTGGAGTCAAGTTAACACATCATTCAAATGTATTGAATAGACAGAAAAAAAATATTTCGTTTTGTTTCAATTTTGCTCAATTATTTCCTCAGAAAAACTTGTTTTTCAATTAATATTTTCCCATTTTTAGTGCTTCTTAAAGAAACAGACAACTGAAAAAAAAATTACTTTTTTAACGTCAGCATTTATACAAGAAAACAATTTAAAGACGAGCTTTGTCAAAATATGGCATTAAACAAAACTGTACTTCTGACTTCGATCAAACTTTTCTACGATTACACTTCAGTGACGTAAATATTCTATTTGTTATATAAATAAGGGTTCAAAGGGTTCATTGATGCATCATCAACAGTATATTTCTGAGGATTGACAAAAATAAAATTGTTAGACAGTAACCTCTGATCTAATAAATATGTGAATAGAAAATTCGTGCTTCGAAGCCAATAAACCGATATAAAAATAAAACAAAAGGATACGATATATTTGAGAGAAGTCTCTACAGGTCTCGGACACTTTTAAAATAAAAATTCCTTTGGCCACAACACATCCATAACAAGTTGATCTGAGGATCACTAGCAACAGCTCATCTATCCCACTAGTCAATAAATTCTCCCTTAAATTTAGAGCTTTAAACCTAAAAGATCATTACACCTAAAACAAAAGTGCCCAGGCTCTCCCCAAAAATAAAATATAGTGGATTAGTCCTATTTGAAAAAACCTCAATCTCTCCAATTTCTTGGAATGACACAGTTGGTAGGTATCTTAATACAACTTCTATAGTCATCCCTGAAGCTGCTATTTTTGGATAACGCAAATATAGAAACTTTAACCTTTGCAAGAATAGTTATAGTATACTTTTCCATGGATCCTTAGATAAATAAAGAAAACCCAAACGATTTTCTTCTTCAACTCGTCAAAGATCTTTTCCCTCCGAGTTAAATTTATGAATTCTCCAGTATTATCTAATATCTTACTTAAATCCCAAGTTTCCGTTTTGTGAGCATTTAATTTCAATCTTTTGAGATCCAGGCTGTGAAAGGTAATATGTATAACTCTATATATTTCTTCTGTTGATTTTGTCACTAAAACACTTTGGTCTAAGTATTTAACTGATTTGACATATTGATTTGAATCTAACTCTCATACATATAATGAATCTATGCTCCGCCATCCCCATTTGAGCTTAAGGATTAACTTGAACCCATTAAGCAGATCAGTACTACCCATGCAAAATACATGATTTGGTTTATTTTCCACGCTGGAGGACTAAAAATAACCAGTGAGGGTTTTCAGTGACGGCCCTTTTAGGCTGATTTCCCAGCTTTAGAAAACTAGCAATTACAGGCGAAAATGTTTGTGAAAGGTTCTCAAGTTTAATCGTAGATATTACTTTAATGACTACCAAAGTCAACCGAGAATTTTGTGTATTTTCCACAATGGAGGACAAAAAATCACCAATGAAGGTTTTCAACGATGGCCCTTTTAGGCTGTTTTCAAAGCTTCTGAAAATTAGCAATTACAGGCGAAAATGTCTGTGAAAAGTTCTCAAGAGTTTTAAGCGTAGATATTACTTTACTGATTACCAAAGTCAACCGAGAAGTTTGTTTATTCTTCATAATGGATGACAAAAATCACCGGTGAAGGTTCAGGGATTTTTCTTTTAGGCCGTTTTCAAAGCTCTTGAAAATTAGCAATTATAGGCAAAAATGCTGGTGAAAGGTTCTCAGGGTTTTATGAATAGATATTACTTTATTGATTACCAGAGTCAAATGTGAAGTCTGTTTAGTTTCCACAAAGGAGGACAAAAAATCACCGTTGAAGTTTTCAGCGATGGCCCTTTTAGGCTGTTTTAAAAGCTCTTGATGATTAGCAATCATAGGCGAAAATGGCGGTGAAAGGTTCTCAAAGTTTTAAGCGTAGATATTACTTTAATGATTACCAAAGTCAGCCGAAAAGTTTATTTAATTTCCGCAATGGAGGACTAAAAATCATCGGTGAAGGTTTTCAGGGATGGCCCTTTTCGACTGTTTCAGCTCTTGAAATTAGCAATAAAAGGCGACAATGTTTGTGAAAGGTTGTCAAGAGTTTTATGCGTACATATCACTTTATTGATTACCAAAGTCAGCCGAAAAGTTTGTTTATTTTCCACAATGGAGGACTAAAAATCACCGGTGAAGGTTTTCAGGGATGGCCCTTTTAGGCTGTTTTCAAAGCTCTTGAGAATTAGCAATTATAGACGAAAATGTAGGTGAAAGGTTCTCAAGAGTTTCATGCGTAGATATTACTTCATTGATTACCAAAGTCAATTTATTGATTACCAAAGTCAAGATTACCAAAGAGGTTTGTTTATTTTCCACAATGGAGGATTAAAAATCATCGGTGAAGTTTACAGCGATGGCCTCTTTAGGCTGTTTTCAAAGCTCTTGAAAATTAGAAATTATACGCGAAAATGTTAGTGAAAGTTTCTCAGAGTTTTATGCGTAGATATTACTTTACTGATTACCAAAGTCAAGTTATTGATTACCAAAGTCCAGATTACCAAAGAAGTTTGTTTATTTTCCACAATGGAGGACTGAAAATCACCGGTGAAGTTTTCAGTAATGGCCTCTTTAGGCTGTTTTCAAAGCTCTTGAAAATTAGAAATTACACGCGAAAATGTTGATGAAAGGTTCTTAGAGTTTTCAGTGTAAATATTACTTTATTGATTACCAAAGTTAACCGAGCAGTTCATAGGTTAAAAAACAATTCGGCAAATACGGCTCAAGGGTTGGTGAAACAGTAGAAATATTTGTTTGAAGAATAAATATATCCTTTTAATGAAGGGACAGAGTTGTAAAGTTCTTATAGCCAAAACAAAGCGATGGGATCAATCCTTCATCAAACCCCAACCCCTCCATTGTCCTTCCTAAGTTACAGAACCAAAATGAACAAAATTAAAAAACTTCTGTCGTGCTAGACAAACAATACAGCGTAATGGATAATACTATTAGTGAAAAATAAGCTTGTAAATAAAGGTCCAAACACGAGTCTCGTGGCACAACTACCTGCCACCACGTCCATTTTAGGTATACTTACAGACTTTCATGAAAAATGATTTAAGCCTAAAAGACAAAAAAATAAACTTGATAACTCCACCCTTAAATTTCCCACTAGATCTCTAATTTCATCAATGCTATTGCTTTTTTTTACATTCATATGCATTACTTATGCAGCTTGTTAAAAAAAAGTTTTTAATAAATACAATACTCCAAATTATTTTAGCGTTAAGTTTTACTTACAAATTGAAGAAGCTCTCCTTCTTTAATTAGACTATTGTCTCTGTGTTCATCTCTACAGTTGATGATACACAACGGAGCATCATTAATAAAAACACGAATAAACTAAACTTTTCGATTGAAAAAAATAAGGCACAAAGCTTTTACGGAAGAAGTTCATTATTTTTTACTACAGTTCAAGACTTAATTAGCTAGTATATTTTTGAAAACTTTAAACTTACCATTTATTCCGTCGTTCCTTCATCCGTTCTAACTCTTTTTCTGGCAGTCTCCTTGGCACTTAGGGGTTCCGCCAGCATTACTTTTAATCGAGATCCACACACCTCTTGACCATGCAAAGCCTTAAAAAAAAAGTATCCATAATAGGGGTGGGCGCCGTTTTCCGTTGTTTTATTCTTACCATTTTTTTTCTTCTTTTTTTAAGCAAACGGAAATCAGGCATCCGCTCTTTCAGTACCGTTTCTGTTTTGTTCCGTGTTTTTCTCACCTTTTCAACCATTTCTGTTTTCTTATATCCGTTTTTCTTCATTTTCCGTGTTTTATGGCGAATAGCATCGTAGCTCAGTCTAGCGACTATTTTTAGATTTGCAATACTTGCCATCTAGCGAACAACACTGTCTTTACATGTTCTAGAGAGAACACTGGCCACTGTGAAAATTTAATCAAACATTAGAGCCGTCTAATTAGTTTTTGATTTTTAGTTAGCCTTGGTAAGTATATAGTAGCCTGGTTAACCGCATCGACATAATAGAATTAGTGAGGCTATTAAATTTCTAATGACATGAGGAATTTCGGTGTTTTCACGTAAAGTAGCTAGGAAGGAAATATGAATAAATATTTTTTCCCAGCGTAAATGAACAAGCCAAAGCAGCTTTATTTCACTACTCTAATTGACCCTATCTATTCACATAATTATAAAATCTTTTAGCTAAATTTGACTCTTGGGCCTACAATTTACTTTTTACTGCTATTGCTATCAGTATACTTTTATCCCTCAATATACTATATGAAGAGTATCCACAGGTTCAGAAAAAACGTGTTCCAGATCAGGCATATTCTTTAAGAAAAAGTGATTATTTTGTCACATTTTTTGGTCCCGGTTGTTTCGCAGCTAATACTTATTGGACCTGAATCAGTCAAAATGGTAACTAAATAACAAATTTTCTAAAAGAGAGGTACAAATGTCTTTAATGCATTAACTTCTGCGCAATCATTATTAGATAGGAAAAACAATGGAGGCTAAAGCTAAAACTTAATAAAATGTTCCAGTCTTACAGTTAACTCGTATTATATTTGAAGTGAATACAAATGATTACAAATTTCACTGGAAACGCGCTCATCAATTGTAACAAGACAATAAGGCAATTCATCAATACGACTATCATGTCACAAAAATGAAACAAGAAAAAAATTAAGATCTCTTCATCGGAGTTTAATTATTTTGTCTTGTTCGGAAGAAGTTCGGTGTCGGCCAAATAAGTCGTGTTCCCGTCTTGTAAAAGATATGCGAAGGCAAATTCCGTCTCGTATACCACTTTCCTCATGGGTTGAGCATTAAAAAAGGGAATTTTCTGCTCCAGATTCACATCAGCAAAATAGTTACAAATTGAAACTCCGAGATTTTTTTTAAGCATGCTTCTAGTCCAGGACTGATTATTACAAAAAGCCTGATCATTTCTACAAATGGCAAACTAAAGAAAAAAAAGTCTAAAGGATTTTATGGGATATCTGCACTGCATTTGTCCTTGTGTGGTGAACTGTTTACGGAACATTTAGTACTCCTTTACCAAATGATATTTAATCTAGGATTTGTCCCCGATTCTTTTTCAACTGAATGTTTGACTCCTATCCCTAAGAACAATAAACCTCCTTCTGAATCTTCGTCTTTTCGCCAAATAACAGTTGCAACTTTATTATGTAATATTTTCGAGAAATTGATAATTGATGAATTGAGAACTAAATGTACAGTTCAGGCCCACCAGTTCGGTTTTCAGTCTCGCCTTGGGTGTAGTCACGCCCTTTCTGCTTTGGTATCTGCTTTAGTTGATGCAGAAAAACACTGGGAAAGTATTGCTTTAGCTACCCATGATAATAAGACGTGCATTTGATTTGCTGCTCCATATGGAGATTATTAGTCTCTCATGTGATTCTGCTGTTTCTTCGCGTGGAAATTCCCTTTTCTAAGTAAAGAAGGGGTAAGATAAGGTGCTATTTTGTCACTGACAGTGTTTAATAACAGCTTTGTAAGGCCACAATCAAAGTAACTTATGACTTATACACTGCTTGGTATAGATTTGTCATTGATTGGTTATACAGATGATGTCCTGAAGCTGAGCTAGTTTCTGCATGGGCTAGAAGCTAATTTTATTAAATTGCAACAAGAGTATGCCCATATTGGACTTCAGTTTAATGCTGAAAAGTCTGAATTGCTTCTTTTTGACTCGAAATCAGATGCTGGTCGGAGCGTCAAACTTGGTGATTCTATTGTTGAGCTTGTGGATGATATTGTATATGTGGCCCTCCCTATTGGACAGTCAATACTAGAAACACGGCGGTTAATGCTCTCTCATTTTCAGAAGCGGTCTTCTTTTACATATAGCTGCATAGTGACAAATAAGATGAAGTTTGATCGTCGTCTGTTGGCCCAGCTGTACAGTGCTATGATTTTGCCTCATTATCTGTACATTAGTCCATTTTAGCGCATTTTTACGGCTACAGATAAAATGAGATTACGCTCACTGTACAACAAGTATGCAAAGCTTTTGCAGCGTTTACCACCATGGACAAGCAATAGGTATGTTACGCGCCAGTGCAGTGCTGCCATCCCTGAAGAAGCAATTCTGTCGCAAATTGACCGGTATAATTCCTCAGTCAAGACCCACCCATGGGCCAATGTTTTACAGCAGTAGTCGCCAACTATTTCTGATTGTTTTGTTTTGTTGTGTCAGATGAATTAGTGTCTTATGCTTTCTTTTTTTTTGTGCTCCATCTGTTTTTCCATTGATGGGTATTGAATACATTCATTCATTCATTTTTCAATGAGATGCTAAAAACAGTCTTCCAAAAATATTAGGCTCTTAAAAAGATCCCAATGAATGTGTTTTATAAAATTGCCAACTTTTTAGTTTCGAAGAGCCCCTCTCCCTTTACCACCAATGGTAAGTTTTTATCCCATCAGGATTTATTACGGTAGACCGACCATCTATCATCCTTACAAGTTTTTTCATTGGTAAATAAATAAATACATTTAAAATAATAAAACAAAATAAAAAAATAACTCAAAATCAGAAACCAGAATCAGATAATATAATTTAAGGTAACAGGTTCCAGTCGTGAAAATCATACACCCAATATTACCAAAACAAAAGGGAAATCAAAATTCAGTGGCTTACTTCAATGGCACGATTGGCTGATTCTCTGACAGCGTATTTGGCATAACCACAGTTCTTACCACTTAACATGTATACGTCTATTAGATTCCCAAATCTTCCAAATACGTCTTTTAGAATAAACAGTGCTGGTCGTTGTGGCTGGCATACAATGAAGAGTCTAAAAAACACATAAGAGCAATAATAATATATTAGAATAAGATGCTTCGAGGAGACAAGTTAATGCAAACGGACTGATTAAGAAAAGAAAAGACAACACAATAAAAAATATCTTATGTAAAACAAATTTAAATAGACAAAGGAATCTTTTTCAAATCAAAGAAAATAAAACTTTAAAACTTAAACAAAAGGAAAGTATTCATTTCTCGCATATGAGGGAGCTACTGAACCCCAAATTTCAGCACCACTTCACCCGTTTTTTTCACAGTTTTTTTTTGGAAAAAACTTTTTGTTTTAATACGTCACAGTCTGCATCTTTTTTTTAGTTTACTACACCTTCAGCATAGTTCGGTGAATTAGATGTATAATAAGTAAGTCTATCTGTTTTTATCTGTGTGACAGATAGATACATTTCAGAAGATATTTACCACTGATATTGTTTATATCCGGTTTAAGTAGGACTTTGAAGCTTTTTATTGGAGAGGGGATTAGGCAAATCCCTCTATGTTGAATTTTCACACAGTTCCACCTACCTTCTTTCCCCTCCACTAATATCAGACCCCTGGTTTCCAATATTGGTGTTTATCACAAACTATATTGTCAGCATACGAAACTTGATCGTTTCTGCACCAGCCCAGTCTAGAGCTTGGACCTAGTTCGTTTTTGCACTGAGTTAGGATTTAGATCGTTTGGGTGCCAAGTCGCAAAAATTTCTAAGCCTACACATAGCTCGTTTTTGCATCAAGTCCTGATAAAGCTTTTTTTGCATTGAGCCATGTCTTTTCTTGCTTTTGCACCGAGTCCTCCCGGGGTTAGACGTAACTTATTTTTACACCGATCAGGACTTAGTTTAGATAGCGCTGTGTCAACACAAATTCCAAAACTTGAATACAGCTCATTTTTTTGTTCCAGGTTAGTCCGTAGCTTGGACCTAGCCCGTGAACTTGGCTCGTATCTTCACCCAGTTAGGAATTCGCAAACTTGATTTTGCACCGACTCAGAGCTTAGTTTGCTCTTGCACTGAGTCTGCCCTGACCTCATTCCTGCACCAAGTTATTTATGACTTGGCTCATTTATGGATCATATCTGGATTTGGCTCTTTTTGAAAGTAAATAAAGACTTACGTCGTTTTTCTCCTAATCAGGAGTTGGCTTATTTTCGCACTGATACTGAAAATCCTTGCGGAATTCCAGTTTAATCAAGCTGCGAAGTGTATAACATTCCGAAAAAAGTTGGAACTCAAGAGGGAGGTGAGTTGGAGGGTACACCAGCCCAATTTATACCTTCAAATATGTAGATATCAATTACTTGCACGAGTTTGGTTTTAACAAGGAACAAGATAACTATTTGCACAATTTTGGACCCTTGTCCCTGAGGCTAGTTTTGTCAAGTATGCAAACATTCTTACTCTTATAATTCTAATAGGTAAATTTAAAATCAGGCAATTTTAACAGATTTTGAAGTCTTTGAATACAAACTTGAATGTTTGTAGAATATATTCTCTGTCTTGTTAAAAAGAAAAAAAAAATTACACCTTGTCAAAATTATAAATCGTCAAAATCATAATCTTACCTTTACCTTGGTCAGTAGAATTTTGTATGATGTTTTATTTGTATTTTATTTTAAGATCTCTAGGTGAAAATCAAACAGCATTTGTGAAATATGTATTTACCGTCTTCGATATTGGATTTTCATTCTTAGATTTTCATCTTGCAATTAGCAAACTCAGAAACTCTGGATAAAACTATGGTTAAAATTGGAAATCATTGTGGAAACTGGAACACTTAGCTATTCATTCAGGATCACTCTCCCATATGAACCCTAAACGAGCAAGAGTCAAAAATGGTATAAATTATCTATGGCTACAAAGTTGGGTGGAGGAAAGAGGGTTATTAGGCAAAAGTCTTTGCACGATCTTGACTTGATCACGATTGTACACGAGCACGATCCATGATGATTTATATCTATAAAGCCTCCATTGCCCCAAGACGTAAAAGGATCATATCAACCCTGGAGACGTATTTTTCAAATCTTTTGACATATTTGACTAACCAACTTTTAGTGAGAATATGTTGCAATGCCAAGTGAGGTTGGGAGGGCGAAAAAAGAAGGTTAGTTTTCCTCAAATCAGTTTTGAAAAGCACTAGAAATCATAATTCATGATTCAGAATTCAACGTTATTACGGTGATCCTGACTACGATATTCACCAATTTTAGTCGCTAGTCTTCTTAATCTTTAGCACACAATCGAAAAAACCATTTCATAATTTTTTTTTGAAATATTTGATCAAAATGACAAGATCTGAACAAAATAATAATATTATTATGCAAAAAACACATAACTCTTCGCTAAAGCAAAGCTACTGTGTTGATTAAAAATACAAAATAAAAAAACTCAAAAGGAAAATAAAAAACAAAGTTATAACTTGAAACGATAGGAGTTTTATTTACCGATTGCCTTTCAGATAATATGAAATAACAACCTAAATTGCTCATTTTAAAGTTTTAAATGATTCTTTACTTTCATTAATGTTTGAAAAAAGCTTTTTTCAAAAGCTTTTCGATTTCTTTTCGATTAAATGTTGTTTTAGGAGTTATCCTAAGTCTTTTACCCTTTCCATGACATTGCTTCGGGAAAGGGGTTTTCAAATATACTTGTTTTACAAAGTAAAATCTGAGATTTTTAAATATAAAGTAGTGTATCACCCCTTTTATCTCCCACTACTTAAGCTGAAGTTTAATTTTTTATTCCAAGGTTATTAAGGCTATTTGGTATTTAAGGACCATCGTCTTTATAATACTATTTTCCACCGCCTCCACTCCAATATTGAGAGGTTGGTCGCAATATATATTGTTCAAAATACAGACTGACTCTTAAATGAACCTTCAGCATTCACACTTAATCCAATTACACGTTACAAACATCCCACTGACTTGCCCCCTAATAGTTGGACATACAGCCATGTAAAAGTCTGAGAGGGCGAGGGTTCGAATCCTAGTGTACCCAATTATTTAGTTTCGGACAGGAGTCAGTGACGTGACTCTGTAAGCTCAGCCAGAGTCGACTCAGCTCAAAATAGGTACCTGGAGAAATCTGGGGAAGGTAAACAGGAAGGGTGTGCGAAAGCACAGGATGGTTGGCCCTACTGCCCCCCATTGCACTTCCTGGCTGAAGGGCCAAGAAACGGAGATCAGCACCGCCGGTAGGGACTGTAAAGTCTAATGCCGTATGCTTTACCTTTTTTTTTAACGAATGAGCTACCGTGTGGCAGTATTATTTCAAAACTGATATGTTGATTTGAGTAAAAAAAAATTTGTTTACACAATTGCTCAAATCAGCCCTAGGTCACGACAAGATCTCTGTAGTAGCTTCATCCAGGCACTAGATCTGTAAATTCTTATTCAATTAAGTCCTCTCCACATATTTTAGAACTGTTGATTTGACACCACAATTGCAGTGAAAAAAGAGTGAGAAAAAAAAACAAACTAAAACAAGAAACGAAAAATACACGTCTGCGTTTCCCAGATATCTTGAATATGGTCAAGTAGATTTGACGCAACAAGTAAGTAGATTTAGATATTTTTTTCTCTCTAGATTAGATGTTAAAAGCAGAATTATGCAGAAAATGAAGCCGGACTATCCTGGATCTAGATGATTTACGGTAGCAAGTGTACATACATAGTTTAATTACTCTGCTGAACCTTTGCACTTCATTTGGTTCTTATTACAAACGGAAGAATGTCATTCAAATTAGATGATACAGAATTTAATTTGTATTGAGTGAGGGTCATGATGAATAAGGAAGCTGCTAAGTGTTGCTTGGGTTGGGAAGGTTCTAATGATAAGATGCCGGTGTTTTATTTTATGCCTAAAAAAACCGAATATCAGTCAAAGTAGTATATGTCCCAGAAGAACTGACTAACGGAGACAGCAGTGACTCAGATAAATTTCACTTACAGCTGCAGGAACAAATAGACAGAGTCCCAAACAGAAATATGGCATTTTAATTTGGACATCTTTACACGGGAGTTGGTAAAAAACAGGGATACATTGTCTTTTAATCTAGGTGAATTTGGTGCAGGAAAAGAAAATAGTAACGATTACAGGCTGATGTAACTTTGTAAGTATAACAATATAGTCATTTACAATACAACCCATAAGTTAACATGGTATTCACATGATGAGAATATAGCTGACCTTACTGACTATGTAAATACATTCTAAGACTCCACTGA
Source organism: Artemia franciscana (assembly GCF_032884065.1). Lineage (NCBI taxonomy): Eukaryota > Metazoa > Arthropoda > Branchiopoda > Anostraca > Artemiidae > Artemia > Artemia franciscana. Next base: position 25,299,435 of record NC_088870.1, read on the forward strand.
CTATACATGACATATGACAAACAAGAAAAAAAATACAATAAAGTGACAATAAAATTAAATAGACGGGAGCATGAAGGACAAAAAGCCACTGGACAGAAAGATATTTATTCTGGTTTGGTCGAGTTTACTTCAAAAGGTTAGTTTTTCGTCTTAATTTGAGCACTGAAGACGGCATGGCGGGGGTCCTTGCCGAAGCATCTCCTTTTTTCATTTTTACTTCTTATTTGCCTACTGGCTGATATTATCCTTGTTTTTTGGCTATCTAAGTTTATTATTCATTCATAATATTTTGTTTTTGTTTTTCATACGTTATTGACTATGTTATTTTGAACCAAAGATTGGCTGAATCGATACAAGATACTAGGGTATGCAAGACTGCTGTTATTGATGTTAAAAGAGAAGATCACCATCTAGTTGTGTCTAAGATTAATCAAAAGCTGAAATTTAGGAAGAGTAACTACCTTCCTGGAGGCTATGACGTTGGTAGATTCCAGAATGAGACTCTCAGAGAAACTTTCCAGAAGCAACTTATTTATTGAACTGGAGAGTTTGAAATCGGATAATATAGAAGATGTACGGAGTAATTTTAGGAAAATAGTTTGAGAAGTCGCTGATGGTCTCTCAGGGATGAAAGTTAGGATCACAGCCAGGAATGTAAGTGAAAATACCTAATGTTTAATAGAGAGGAAGAGGGGCTTGTACATGAGATATTGGAGTGATGAATCATATTAAAATAAGAGGAATGTAAAGAAATTGGAGATACGGTTAAAGTATGGATTCAAGAGATGTGAAGGGGAGGCCATGGTTAAATTACTGATCAGACACATCCAGCCAGACAGCATAATGGTAAAATACTGTATAAGCATGTTAAAATTGTGAGGGAGTATTTAATCTGGATTTGAGTTAAAGATAGGAATGGGCCTACAACTAGTGATAAGGGAAAAGTTAAAGAGGGATGAAGAGAATGTTCTTAGATTGTGTTAAACCGCGTTAGAGTTACGGGAGAAGATACTGAAAAGAATGAAAATTCGTAAAACTCTGGGTATGAAGGACTTTTGCTTTGTGAGGAAAACTTAGCTTCATTAGTAAAAGGATTAAAAAATAATAAGGGCTCAGATGAAAATGTTAACAAAATGAATAATTTCTCGAAGTTTCGTGAGTCCGGGGTGTAAGGATAGGTTTGAAAAATAAATTTTAAAAAAGAGCAAGTCGCTAGGAGTAAATGAAGGTGAAGAGGTGATATTCGTTTACAAGAAGGTCGATTGGAGGTGGAGAAGGTGGGTGCACTGAAAACAGTTAAAGTAGAATAGATAATATCCTGGGTGTTTTTTCACAGTTGAAAAGTTTGGAAGAAAATGAAGATAAGTCTGGACACCAGGATTAAAATGTTGGAAGCTACAGGGATAACAGTGGTCAGGTGTGGTTCTGAAATGTGGCTGCTTCGTAAAAAAATGGAAGAGGATTTTCTAGAGGTTTTCCAGAAAAATTACATACGCGTCGTTTTGGGTAAACGACGGACTGGCTGTGACTCAACAGTAAGCTGTGAGAAAAATGTTGTTCGATTCCATTTTTTGGAGCTATAATGAGGAAAAGGTTGAGATGGCAAGACCACGTTTTGCAGATGAAGGATAACAGATTGCTCAGGATCATTTTTGTCGACAGTCGTCTGGGGCGAAACGAAAAGCAGGTCTCTCACGATAGAAGTGGGAGGATGTCATGAGGAAAGATTTAAGAGAAACTGGAAGGGCTCTTTGAAGGGCTTAAAGACGGAGGCTTTGTATAGATTGGGATAGAGGATGAGCTTGCATAGCAGTAATGGCCTTGAGCGGTTTGGTGCTGCAGTGGGTTGTTAGTAGTAGTAGTAGTATTGCATGGCTGCTGATGCGTTGACTTGTCAAACTTTAAAGTAGGCACCCTTTATGTCATATTTATACATTTTAAATCAATATTAATTTGTTGTTTCTTAAAAAATACGTTTTTAATCTTCTGTAATATGGGTACTGTATCTTTTCTTCTGATGAAAGCCAAAGAAGGTACTGAGCAGAGTACTTGTTATGCACCCCTTATATAAGGAGAATTTGAAGAAAACATACCTTTCGACCGCTTCAGCATCAACAGAAGCTAAAGGTTGAGGTGGAGGAAGGCGCGCTGAACAGTAGGAAGGATCATATGTTTCTATCATAGTGGGAGTAGCTACTCTACCATTACTTGGTCCTAGAAGTAAAAAGAATTCTAGTAAAGGATGGTGGGAGTACTGGCCATGGCGATAAGGCTGGTGAAATATAATATGCCCATGATCTTACGATTGGCTCATGTATTTCAGAGAAAAGATATAAATGCTACATAAATACCTAATTAAATGAACACTGTTACCTAGTAAGAATTCATGACAGTGAAAGTGGTGGACAAAGCCTGCTGCCATACAGAAAATGCAAAAAAGACACAGGATACGTGGCTCTTTTTAATAGTTTATTTAACTAGAGGCGCACTATTTATATTTACCTAGAGATGCACTTTCTATTTACAATTCCAGATACAATTTCGGTTAGAAACCAAATCGACTTCTATTATTACTCGTGGGAAATTTTGTTTGATAAATATAAAGTCTGTTTCGTATTCTGGTTGATTGATAATTAATTTCAATTACGTAGTATATAGTTTTATTGTCTTTTTTTCTTTTCACGATAATACATTAAAATTAAAAGTTAGTATTTATGTTGCATTAACCTATTGACTTTACTTATTTCATATTATTTTAAAAAACTTTTTCCACAAAATACGTTTCTCAAAGAAAAGTAAACAGCTCCATTAAACCAATAATGAGCAAAAATAACGTGAAATAATCCTCCATGCGTAAAACTACCACAAATCCCTGTAATAAATCGAACAAAAAGAAATTATTAAATTTATCAAAAAGAACAGAAATTAAAATAAATAGCCGAGTCAAACACAAAACAAGCAAAAATTAATATTAGTAGGCCTGATACCCCATACGCCTTCTCAAGACCAGAGCATAATTTAGGTTTTAGAGAAAAAAAACAAACAGAAAACAAATGAACATGGATTGTCAGTTTAATATAAATATACTGGTATTTATTCCTTGAAGTCCTAATATTTGTTTTATTTATTAAAGTAACAAAAAGCAAAAACATTTAAAATGTATTCTGTTTTCATTAAAGTGCAAATGATGTTCTTGTCCTGAGAAGGCATGGGGGATATCAGCCCTGCTAGTGTTAATTTTTGCTCGTTTTGAGTTTGACTGAGCTATTTATAGTAATTTCTGTTCGTTTTGAGCTTCATTTACTTATTTATTGTAATTTCTGGTAGTTTTACCCTTGGAAGATTATTTGACAGTATTTCTGCTCTTTTTGGCTTAATGGAGCTCTTTATACCTCCTCAAGTTGACCTGAAAAATAAAACCTAAAATCATTTTCCAAAGCTCTATTAATGCTATTTGACAATCTGGACATGCTTATACTCTTTTTATTTATTGTGTTGCGAGAGCAACACTTTGGTTTTGTCGTGTTTTTTTCCTAGAACCGCGATTTCAGCTTATTCCTAGAAAGTGGTAAGGGTCTAACCTCTGCAGTTTTTACGGAAAGTGTGGACCTTAGGCCGGATTGATGAATATGAATTCGTATTTTGGAAAGCTTCGTGGAACTCTTGCCTGGGGCAAAAAATCTATTGTTGCTACCCATTTCTGTTCGTGACTTAAGCTGCGTTTATCCTTGGGTTATTTGCACTTAGGATTTTGGTAGAGAAATGGTATCAGATGTGCCTCTTATACTTTAAAAGTTCTCTCATTGCTAAAGAAATTAGAGTTTATCCTTAGCTCCTTTCTATGTGATGACGTTAGAAACTTGACCTACGGCAAAAAAGTCAACTTTGAACTAAGACAGATAAATTTTTTTTCGACAGCAGTCGATGGCTATTGATGAGCTGATCAAAGTACAGGTCATCCATTTTTGGTAAAAAAAATTTCTTCATGAGATACATCGGTTTGAAACTTAATAGGGGTAGACAACTTCAGTTGCTTGAAACCTAAAGTAGGTCGATACAGAAATGGTATCAGATGTGCCTCTTAAACTTTAAAAGTTCTCTCATTGTTAAGGAAATTAGAGTTTATCCTTTGCTCCTTTCTAAATCATGAAGTTAGACACTATCAGATGTGCCTCTTATACTTTAAAAGTTCTCTCATTGCTAAAGAAATTAGAATTTATCCTTAGCTCCTTTCTATGTAATGACGTTAGAAACTTGGCCTACGGCAAAAAAAAGTCAACTTTTGAACTAAGACAGATAGATTTTTGTTTCGACGGCAGTCGATAGCTTTTGGTGAGCTGATCAAAGTACATGTCATTCAGTTGTTGGTAGCAAAATTCTCTCATGAGATATACCAGTTTAAAGGGGTTGACAACTTCAGCAGTAAGGTACACACTGAAACCAAAAATAGGCCGATACCAATTGTGAGACATATAGGAGAGTTTTAAGGAACAGTCGGCTGTAAACTCATAATCATCTCGGTAATACGGGGTTCGCAACTTTTGCTAGTTGGTGTACCTATTACTTATTTTCGGTTGCCGGTGTATTTGATGGTAACACCAAATTGGTTCCAGCGGTAAGACTTGCAGGGAACTTGTAAGTAATAATCAGTTGTTAGGCTACAATCATCTTCAGCGATGAGGGGTTTGCAACTTTTGCTAGTTGCAATGACGGGTATGCAACTTTTGCGAGTTGTGTACCTAGTATTTATTTTAAGATCCTTACAGATTATCAGGTTCAGCATTTAATCGAAGCAAGGAAACAAAACCAAAATCTTGCAGTCGCAACACTTTAATCGGCGAAGCCGAACAAAGGCTGTCGCAACACCTCATGTTGCCCATGCAACGTAGATCTAGTTTAAGTTGTCAAAAGCACAAGTAGTAATAGAAGCAGCGCCAAAAGATTCAACTTAATATCCCAAGCATTCTCGATATTTTGCTGAAGTGTCTTATTGGCAACCAAAAACACAGTGCCTTTTGATTTAGATTTTTAAAGCAACATTTAGTTTAAAGCATAATGGGCCAATTGCATAATTGTGGGGGATTGACCTGTCCAAAATCCCTAAGAACATAGTTGCTGGACCGTTCTACTATGCTGAACAAAATGGTTATCTCAAAATTTCGACTGGATATATTTGGTAAACGAATGGATCTGAGAAAAGGGCTGCTTGCCTTCCAATCTCTTTTTACTCTTAAACAGGCACTAGAACTCCTGCTTTTGCATCAAATTAGCTTTATCATTGAAATGTTTCAATGATATTTCTAACTACTATAGAGTGGTGTTAACTATGATATTACTTCTATGCCCTTTAGAAAACCTGCATGCATACAGTGACTCTATGGGTTGTATCAACCCCAAAGGTCTTGTTATGTGATCTTTGGACTATTTTTGAGCAAATGGTTATCTCAAAAGTTCTATCGGGTGCATTTGGGGAAAACAAGATGTGGAAGGGCGGGGGTAGCTGCCCTCCCGACATTTTGACCCATAAAAAGTGCACTTAAACTTCCTATTTCCAATCCGATAAGCCCCATACTAAGTTTATAAGACCGCCCTTTCCAAAAAAAACCTTATATGTCATCGGGCAATACTTACAACCCTTGCCCAGAGGGCTATGGGGGTCTCATCCTTAAAGATATAATTTCCGGACCTTTAAAACTATGTCAAACAAAATAGCTATCTCGAAATTTTGATTGGTAGTGTTTGGGGGGGGGGGACTGGTTGCCCTCCCATCAGTTTCGACAATTAAAGAGGGTACTGCCTCTTTCAATGGGGGTCTCATCCTCAAAGACATAAATTCTGGACCTTTAAAACTACGTCAAACAAAATAGCTATCTCGAAATTTTGATTGGAAGTGTTTGGGGGGGGACGAAGGGGGACTGGCTACCCTCCAATCAGTTTCTACAATTAAAGAGGGTACTGCCTCTTTCAATTTTCAATCGAATGAGCCCTTCAAAGTTTCTACGACAACAAATTGCCATCTTAAAATTTCTATCAGATGCATTTCGGGAAAATACGACGTGTGTGTGGGAGGGGGGGGTACCTGTTCTCCAATCACTTTGACTCTTAAAAAGAGCATATAAATTCTGATTACGATCCGATGAGCCCCCTTCGAGGTTTATACGACCATCCTTTCTACGAAAACCCTATAGGCACCCAGGGCATAATTTACAACGCGTGCCCTGGGGCTCTGGGGGGAAGGTTTGTCATTCTCAAAGATATAATTTCCGGACCTTTCAACTACACTGAACAAAATCTTTATCTAAAAATTTCAATGGGATGTGTTTGGGAAAGTGATTGGCGTGGGGGTTGCCCTCCAATCCCTTTTGGCTACTAAAAAGGACACTAGCCCTCTTAATTTCCAATCGGAAATTGACCAGCGTGTTAGTAGTAGTAGTTGTGTTAGCTGTAGTAGTAGCATGCAAATATTCCCTTTTTGATCATCTAGCTTATCGTTTCCTGAATGTTCCAAATTAATATACCCAATCATTCATGAGGCACGCCCTTTTGACCATTCGTGTACACAACGTTTTTCGATCTAGTTAAGCATTCTCCTCAACATTCTCTGAAAGCCTCACCTGAATTCTCTTTGTCTTTTTGAAAAATAAAGCTCAGACATGCATTCCTCTCTCAATAACATATATTATACGTAAGCAATGAACGAATTACCTAACTTACAAGCCTAGATCTGAAGACTATGGGGAGGTCGTTATCTAAAAAAAAAAAAAAACAATTACTGGACCTTTCAATAATGCTGAACAAAATAGTTCTCTTAAAATTTGATTGGGTATGTTTTGGAGAATGATATGATTGTGAGGGGGGCTGTTTGCCCTCCTGGGGCTGGGGCACACGATCTTCCAACTTCCAATCAAATACGCGCCGTCCAATCCAAAGTTTATACGACCATCAGTTCAATAAAAACCATTTGTGCTTGGGGCATAACTTACATCCCTTGCCCCTGGGCTATGGAGGGCTGTGTCCACCCTGAAGCCGTTTCCAATCACAATGAGCTTTCTCTAAAATTTACACAGCCACCCCTACCATTAAAAGCTTATAAATTAAACCCTGACCCAGAGACTCGAGGCGGTTGTGTATACCCCAAAGGTAATTATGTAATCTTTGGACTACTTTTGAACAAATGGCTATCTCAAAATGTCCATCGGATTCCTATTTGGGCAAAATAGATCGTAAAGGGGGGACTAGTTGCCCTACGATCATTTTGAAAAGAAAAATGTTTTTTTTTTTCAATCCAATGAGCCTCCTCTAAAGTTTATAATACCATCCTTTCCTTTAAACTTTATATGCCCTCGGTGCAGAACTTACAACCCTTGCACTAAGGTCTTTGGGGGGGGGGAGAGGATTGTCATTTTCAAATAAACAATTACTGAACTTTTTAACTACGCTGAATAAAAAGGGTTATTTCAAAATTTTTAGTGGATGTGTTTGGAGAATGGTAGGCCTGGAGGGAAGGGTAGCTCCCTCCGATCACTGTGCCTTAAAAGGGCACTAGAACTTATGATGACCAATCCAATAGACCCCTTGCAAAGCTTATACGTCGATTCTTTATATAAAAACCTTATATGCCCCAGGGCATAACTCACAAGCTTTGCCCTGAGGGCAATAGGGGAGGAGGGGTGTCATCCTCAAAGACATAATTTTCGGAACAAAATAGTTATCTCAAAATTGGCTTTGGATATATTTGGGGTAGCGGTGGGCATGGGGGGAGGGGTAGCTACCCTCCGATCACTTTGACTCTCAAAAAGGGCACTGGAACTTCTGATGACCAATCCAATAAGTCCCCTACGAAGTTTATACGTCCAATCTTTCTACAAGAACCTTATATGCCCCCAAAGTCTAACTCGCCAGCCTTGGCCTGAGGGCTGTGGGTGGGGTGGTGTCATCCTCAAAGACATAATTTCCAGACTTTTTAACAACGCTGAACAAAATAGCTATCAAACAATTTTGTCTGGTGTATGTTTGAGGAAATAATTGGCGTGGGGAGGGGGCGGTGATTGCCCTCCAATCACTTTCTACTATTAAAAAGGGCACTAGCTCTTTCAATTTTCAATCAAATGTGTCCTTTTTGAAGCTTCTAGGACAACTCCTTCTATACGATGTGCCCTGACCTTAAACCAAAGAACAAAAAAAAACATTGTGCCAACATCGCTTTTACTTAGGCAGCGCTATTGCACTGCCTTTAATCTAAATACTTGCACAGAAGCACTGCATCACCTTCCATTGTTTTATAGCTCAGTTCGACATCAAAATTTTTATATTTGATAATTTGGAAGAATAAAAATTTGTCGCGAAAAATTTACAAGATAGATTAAAAAAAATTTTCGTTTTTTAAGGCACAAAAAACGTCCTTAGTACCTGTAAATAATCTCTTATAATGTCTTTCTAGATAAATTGTATGAGAACTTCCATTATTCGGAATTAGATAATTTTACATGGATTCGTAAGCATGTTCCAGTGAAAAATTTAATATGGCAAACTTACTGATGTTCGCCTCTCCAGAGGTGATCCTGAAAATGCTCGCGGATAAAAAAAGGCGTACACCCCTACTCTAGCCCATTACTACATATGATATTTTTACGATGACTATCACCCTACAACAAAAAGGAAGAAATAAACCAAAACACATTGATCGTAAAAAATAACACCACCTCATATTCTGAAAACTAATTTAAGGGGAAGTGCATTTATGACTCACCAGGTACAGTTGTTACACTTCCTTGAGTTGAGATGCCGGCTGATTGCAACACAGTTGCAGCTTGAATAAAAGATTCAGCTATCTGAGCTAGGTCTGTGGTCCGACTTGGAAGTACTTGGCTACCTCCAGGGTAGCCAGGTGTAAGACATGACATGAGTGACTGAGCGGCGGCGACTGAATCCATTGATGATGGAGCTATAGCTGGCTCCCGATCCGGTCTCCTAAAAGGTAATACAAATTATGTTTGACAAGAACAAATAAATAACGAGAAAAACTCACATGCAGATTCAGAAACGAGCGGAATTCAGGAGAAACAAAGATGAAAGAGCAGCACAGTCTTCTGGTGGGAGCCATTGCTCCCAAACTGCGTAATGCGAATGTGAGACAATAGCCGAACAGCCAAAAGAGATAAACTTACTAGTTTTTAACGCACACAGTATGGTTGGAAAGTTCGGCGAGCTTCAAGCATTCCTCTACGAAAACTCTCGATACGATGTAATCTGCATTTCTGAAACTTGGTTTCATGAAAAAATACTATCGACTAGATTTGGAATACCAGAATATGAAGTTTTTAGGAAGGATAACACGGCAAAACCACAGGGAGGTGGAGTGGCGATACTTTCAAGGGAAAATTACACATATACGAGCACAGTAGTTTCTCTAATAAGACAATAGACGCCATAACTTGTGTTATGCCAACTTCTAACGATGGTTCTCGCCTGGCAATTGTAGCCGTGTACCGGTCAACAGCAACTTATAAGAAGCCGAGAGAGGGACTGACAGCAGATCGTGAATTTTCTGCCTACCTGGAGAAGATCTGTAACAAATTTAAATCCGTAGTGACATGTGGAGACCTAAACATACCTGAAATGGATTGGAAAAATCATTCCTTCAGGATGAGAAGCCAGAACTCAAAAGATCAACTAATACACTATCTTGACCTCACTAGCGAGTTGAACCTAGCGCAGAGTGTCCTCGAGCCTACGCGTCAAACCAATACTTTGGAAGTTGTATTCAACACGCCCATGGTAGACCTGCTCGTTACAAAAACAGTCGTTAACCCCATTAAAAGCGACCACGAACATGCTGTCCACTGCCAAGTCCGTGCTGAACAACTCAAAATTTGTACACAGGATGATGGACCTACTTTTAAATTAAACTTCCATAAAACAGACATAACAAAACTCAAAATAATACTAGAGCATACCGATTGGGACAACCTTGTGTATAACCTACCAATCGCCGAAGCCTGGGAAGTTTTCTATGGCATACTTCACCGAGCCGTCACTCAAACCACACCATTCAGGAACAAAAAACACATTGGAAAAAGGATATTCCTTCCCAAGCACATAAGAAAGCTCATCAGGGACCGGAGGAAGTCATATAGGGATTACAAAGCCTCTGGAAGCATAAGTAGACTCGCCAAGCTTCAGAAACTCAGCTCAAAATGTAGAAAAGCTATCAGAAACTACAACAAAGATTGCGAACGAGAAGAATTCCAGAAAATAAGAACAAAAAGCGATTTCTACAACCTGTGCAAACGCAAGCTAGGTCAGCAACAGAAACTACCAACACTAATAGATCGAAGTGATGTGGTCCATAGCACTAGTCTAGATAAGGCGAATGCTCTTTTAAAATTCTTCGCCAGTATGTTCACTGTTGACGATGGCTATTTACCTCAACTCCAAGACTCACACCCAGGAAGCGAGCTCCACAGCATTGGCTTCACGCCAGGAAGTGTTCTAAGAGCAATGAAGGGCATGAAAGCGTCAAAAGCACTCAATCCTGATGGCATCCCGTCCTTCATCCTGAAAGAAGTGAGAGACGAGCTATGTGAACCTCTGGCAATACTTTTCCAAATCTCATTCGAGCAATGCAAGTTTCCTACTTCCTGGAAGCTATCCCATGTAACACCTATTTTCAAAGGAAAAGGGAAACGGAGTGACCCGGAGAATTATCGCCCGATCAGCCTTACTTCATCTTTCCTGAAAATCTTGGAAAGGGTCATAGTGGAAAAGTTAAACTCGCACCTCGAATTGAACAACCTCATCTCAGATCATCAGCATGGCTTCCGTAAAAATCGTTCTACTGTTTCCCAACTAGTAGTGATACACGACTACATCCAGTCTACCCATGACCGTGGGATTCCAATAGATATTATCCTAATCGATCTACTTAAGGCCTTCGACCGAATATCCTTGCGAAAACTCATCCACTGCCTTGAAGTCTATGGAATCCAGGGACAGCTAAAAAATTGGCTCTCAGCGTACTTGAATGATAGAAAAATAGCAGTCAAGGTTGCAGACACACTATCCACATGGACAGATGCAACCAGTGGCGTCCCACAAGGTAGTGTTCTCGGCCCAGTCTTGTTCGTCATGTACATAGACATTTGCATAAATGCCATTTCCCAAACCGACTTCGGCCTGTTTGCAGACGATACGAAGCTCCTGGGAGAAGCTAGTGCATCATCACAAATCCAAAGCGACTTGGACGCCCTGACAGAGAAGCTCGAAGAATGGCAACTTTCACCAAATTTAGCAAAATGCTCTGTCGTCCATCTTGGCCGCCAAAATCCGATGTACACATACAAAATGAAAGGTATCGACCTGACAAAATCTACCTGTGAAAAGGACCTAGGTGTAATTCTGAGCTTGGACCTCAAACCAGAAAAGCATATCGGCCTGGTTGTGCGTAAAGCGTCGAATACTCTCTGGCTACTCAGTCACTCCCTACGATACCTTGACAATCACTCAAAGATCTTAGCATACACAAGCTACGTCAGGCCACAGCTTGAATACGCCACTGTCATCTGGTCGCCATATCTCAAAAAGGATATTGACAGAATAGAACGGGTCCAGAAACGCTTTGTAAAAGGACTTCAAGGATTCAGAAACCTTCCGTATGACGAAGCTCTAAGAAGGCTCACTCTCCATAAACTTGAGACAAGAAGAACGATCTTAGACTTAAAAACCCTCTTCAAGATAGTTCATGAGAATTTTGGGAACATAAAAGACAAGCTTGTTCAAATAACTCCCCAAAGCAACACAAGATCGCACAGTCTGCAATTGGAGCCCGTGAAGATGAAGATTGCAAGATCTAATTCTTACCAAAATTCGTTCATACCCCGGGTCATCAGGATCTGGAACAAACTACCATTCCCAGTCGAAAAGATGAAATCACTGGAAGCCTTCTTTCAATAGCCTAAACATAAACATACCATATCTCGAGACTTTTAACGTAGGACGACTTTAAATGGAAATCATGCCGCAGTCGATCCGCTCTTCGCCCTGCCATAACATTTTTCTTTTAAAAAGGTGTCAGTTGTATAGAAATTTTGTATTGAGAGGCGTGAGGAATAAAGTTATTTATTTATTTATAAGGCTATAATTCCTCTTCCATGCCCAACTGGTAAAATCTGGATATGCAGGCGCCCTCAAACTACTGAGTGTAATTTATAATATTCAAATCACTATAGTAACAGGCTTGGACTTAGTAGTCAACTAATAATTAACTCAAAATGTGTAATATTTTGAGTCAGTAGAATATATGAAAATATAGAAATAAAACCCCACACGTGGTTTGACAAGGATTGGTCGAGGCATTTCCAAATTATCATTACATAATAAAACCTTACACGTGATTTAAAAAAAAAACCTACACGTGATTTGACAAGGACTGGTCTAGGCATTTCGAAATTATTTTCTTAGATCTAGCTTTTTGTAATTATTCCAATAGTTACAAAACTACGCAAGAATTTATCTTCTTCTTCAACTACTGCACCATCAACTTTCACAACATTTTAGGTTGCATCCAAGACTATTAAATACTTGTTTATATTTTTATTTTTTATTTATCAATAAGCAAAGCTTCGTATCATACCTATAACGGTTAATATGAACAGCGTTTTAATCTCCAACACTTTGACATAAATAGGCATGAAATGAAAGCATTCAGAGTACAGGGACGATGGGGAATCTGATGTCTTAGAGCTTGTATGTTGGGAGATACTGATAACAATAAGCAAAAACTACAAATACGACAAAGCTATTAGAGCGGATTGTCTAATAAACATTAAATTACTTCAAATTAAGCCCTTCAAATCAAAGTTAATAGTCACAATTATGGGTTATGATGAAGCATTCCAAAAATCCTCAGAAAACATTGGCAGTTTCATTAGTCTTAAGACTAATGAGGTAGAGGTAGTGATGATGTTAAAAGACGAAACAGGCGTTGCAGCTCCAATGTTTCTTTGACCAGGTAAAAGATTTTCAAGCTGATTTTCACAGTGATATGCTCCCCTTTTTCCTTTAAGTTTAGGTACAATCCTATTAATTGTTTCTAATTGTGAGCACATATTCTCGAAATCCTTCTTTAAAGTCAAACAAAATTAAATAAAAATACCCTGTCTGGTTTAAGGACGACTGAACTTAAATTCCACACTCTACTTGCCTGTATCTTTCCCCAGGAAGAAGAGAATCGTATTTGACAATGAGTCTATGACCAGGGGGGTATTCAAAACCATGTAGCTTTTCTCTAGCATATATTGCTGCACTTACGGAATTGTATACTGCTACTACCACCGTTTTTTGATCCTGAAAAGAGAGAAAAAATAAAAATATTTTTTCAAGGGAAGAAATGAGCTACTTTTGCGTCTTTGTCTTTTGAATATGACGATTGCGATTAATAAAAAAAAACCTTAATCCGTATTATCTTTTCAGCTAAAAAAAAAATCAGGGGAATAAATAATTTCTTCAATTTCAACATTAAAAAGACATAAAGACGATAATAAAGGAGGTGCATAGCTAGCAAATATTTCAAAAATAGAAAACGATATAAGAATTGTTTTTAGTGGGATCTTTTCAACGAAATGCCAAGTTTGACCAACGTTCAACACGAACTGTAAAACTATATACCCGAGACTCAATACCATGATTTCACCGAAATTGACAAGTACCAAACATGCACGCGACTATTATAATAAAGGACTATGTCTCCTGGATTTCGTCTGCTGTTTGGATTACTGTATATTGAAATCAACCTGTGCTATTATTATATGATATTACACTTATATTTATAAACGCAGTATTTGCTCCAAAATAGAACAAAGTTTTCAAATTCGCTGATAATAAAGTTAAATCTAACCCTTAACGATTCCAATAGCTTGCTAATCGAAGATTAAAAATTAAAGATCCTAAAAAGTTCAAAAAGCTTTCTAAGTGAAGTAGATAGTCTCTAAATTGCTTTCCAGATATGCCGCAATGCTTTTCAGCAGTTTTGAATATCTTATAACGCATTACAGGTATATAATGGTAGTTGAAGATCAAGAATGTACCTAATAGGGACCTATAGGCTCCAAAATCATAGAATCTTTATTAAAATTCATCACGATTTCCACACAATTTACCAAGCCACTACACTGTCATGGCAGTTTTGTCAGCTTCACCCCCCTCCCCCCCCCCCCCCCCCCGAAAAACTACTTTAAGTCACTGTCTGTAAAAAAAAATACAGATTTTTAAATACCTTACCTCAAATTCATTAATTTCTAAAAAACAGTTCTCAGCATATCTTAACAAAATTGTTTTTCAAAATTATAACAGTAATATGTAACGAACATAAAACCAGCAATTTATGTCAACCCTTGAATACTGCGATATTGCACATTCTAAAAGGTGATAAATGTCTTTTCAGAATAAAATATCTACAAATTCTCAGAAAAAATCTCATACTGCACGTTGTAGTCATTTATGTTATATCAGTCCATTAGTATTGTCAATTGGAATGTATCGAATGCTATCATTGAAAAAAAAGCTGTTTTCTCAATAAAATTATTCATTTTTCCAATATATGCCCCAGTTTCTGACAGCTTGCTATCCAAGTCAGTCTGTCCAATACAGTTAAAACTAAATCCAGTATATAGTACTCATATTTAAGTAAATTATTTGGCATGCTATGTGACACTTCTAAAAGCCGTAAGTGTTGGATTTTTGAAAGGTTTAAAGTTCTTGAATTTGGCTAAGAAATGTACTTTGAAGCTAAAATATCAGGATTATTGAACATCTTGCGTCCCTTTCACTGCATTCTCCTGAATATATACGGCCCTGAAGAATCTAATGGATTATATAGACATATCGTACTTACAGATCTTATTAAAGTGCCACGCCCACGAAGGTAAAACATCCAAAAGTTTCTTTAATGGCAGCAATTTTACAAGACTTCTTTTCTTAAAATGTGTAAGTAGTTAAAGGTGAATAAAAAACTACTACATTAAATTACCATACATTAAAATTTAAATAGCATAAAGTAATTTACCACTGCTTAAAACTTCCAAAAGAAAATTTGGATTTTATTGTGTTGATTCGATCATTTTTCGCATAAAACACCTTTTCACAGTAGGATAGAATACATACTACTATTCTATGAAAATAAAAGTTAAAATAACAAAAAACAACTAACCCTCGAGGATTTTGAATAGTCGGTCTTATCATCACAATAATCCAAACCAGGTACTAAATCAAAGAGCTTCCACAATTGATCATGGTTAACTGTGGGGGTAGCGATGACCACTAAACGACTGCAAGGCTCGTTATCTGAAAAACAGTGAAATGAGAAATCAAATTACGAAAAAATATAAAAAAAAAATTAATTAAGCAAATATGCTGTCCTCTTCAAGTTATTATTTTCTCCTTAGCAGGCTGCTACCTGGGGTTTTATTCAAGGGGGAGGGCTAGGGTTTCTTTCCCTTTTTAAGTCACTAAACAGAAAAAAAAAATAGTTCATGGTAGTACTCTACATTTCACTTAGGTAACACCCGCTTTCCCGAGTATAGCCTAGCTCCAAGATAAAGAAATAACTTTTAAAGATTAAGCACAAAATGTTAATTCCTAGTTTCTTTGTTGTCCAAAGATGGGGAACTGTTAGTCCCCAGTTAAGAAATTCAACAATGGTCATGTCAATGGTGTTCTCTTTTTATTTGAAATTGAGGTCATTTCCGTGCGATTTTGATCTTATTTTTGAGAGTTTAAAAAATTATTTCAATAATTATAGATCCTTATTCCGTTGAAACTGGAAAATTATTAATCATTCTGAATCAGTGTTCTTTGAGTTTCTTATAAAATGCACTTTTAAGAATTATGTTATTCACGGTCAATTTATGAGGGAAAAATTATCAAAAAAAAGCAGCAATGTGACATTTGTGTTTTATAATGGGAAACATTTGTAAAGTTGGTTGTCGTTTTTTCGATTTTTCTGCTTAAAAATTGATAGTTTAGCAAGCTAATTAAATTTTGGATACAATTAGAATATTAAGTCAAAATTTAATAACGACAATAATTCCGTTTTGTAAAATATATAATAGGTTTCCCATACAATTTTGGGTGAATAACCAAGAGTAATGTTACTCAAATCTATCAAAATTTGCGAAACATATGGCCATTTATAAGGTCTCATTATACGAAGCTATCCTGACCCCATCTTAAGAGAACATTTTATAGGGATGAATCTTGATCCAACATCTATTATAAGAATATCACTGTATTCCATTTTGCTGTAACTGCTCCTTTGATTAGATACATATCTTTCGAAATCAGTCGTTAAAAAGAAATAAAAAATGAAAAGGGTCTTCCAATTTACCTCTCTCCCTCTCTTAGGCCAAAAATTTGAGGTCCGCTTGCCCCCTCCCCCAACCAAAGACTTCTTCAAATATTTCAAATAAATCCCCAAAGCCATTCCTAACATAAATCTTATCCTAATATAAATCTGTGAACAACTGGAAACTTGCATAATTTACGGCCCTTGCATTAAATGATTCCGTAAGTCATACACATTGAACCTTCCCACTATTTTGAATGAAATAGCAATCTCTCAGAACTCTGATCAGATGTCTTGGGAGCTGCAGGAGGGAGTAGCAAAAAGGGCATGGTAACAAAGGGCAACTAGAATAACTTAAAAACTTTGCCCGGTGGCTTGGGGTGTGTGTGTGTGTCAAACTTAGAAGCATATCTATTTGGCCTTTGGACTACTTTGAAAAAATGGCTATCTAAAATTTTGATCTCACTAACTGTAGTGGGTGTCATTCAATTTCCAATCGAACTAGTCCCCTCCAAATTTTATACTACCATACTTTCCACAAAAATCTAATATCTTAAGAATGGGCTACTAGCATAACTTATAAACTTTGACCGGTGGCTTGGGGGGGGGGGGATTGTCAAACTTAGAAGCATATTTATTTTGCCTTTGGATATTTTGAACAAAATGGCAATCTAAAATTTTGATCGAATCCATTTTGGGGAAAAGGATGCAAGAGGGAGGGGGCTGGTTGCCCTAAGAGGACATTTGACTCTTAAGGGAACTAAAACTTTCAATTTGCAATCAAATGAGCCCCCCTAACGTTTATACGACCACTCCTTCCGCAAAGACCTTCTATGACCTCAGAGCGTAACTTGCAATCCTTGCCCCAGTTACTGGGGGTTTGTGTCAACCGCGGAGGCAATATTATATAATGTTTGGATTCAATGGTACGTATTTGGGGAAAAGAGGGCGAGGGGGGGGAGTTATTCTCCGACCATATGTGACTATAAAAAAAAACTACGCTAGGTGATATCCCTAATCGTTATAAATCTATTGTTTTTAAATTGGGGTATTTTGACATTTTAGAAAACATTATTGTTTTCACTTTTGGGAATTTAGTATCAGAAGAAAGAACTGGATTTTTAGAATGCTTACCAATAAAAAACTTACTACTACTAGGACGCATTTCTCGGAACTCTTCTCTTGTAGAGAAACCAAAAGATGATGGCCCATGATAGCGGTCATTTGGCTCATAAGTTTCCGGAGTTTTACTAGGCTTAGGATCTGCGAATACTGGCTTATATATCCTATCGCATTGTTCAAAGGCTCGAGCCGTATCTGCCATTCTAGAAAAATAATATGACACTTGGACCTAAAAACATCAACAACAACAGAAAGGAGTCTAAAGACAGAAGCAAAATTAAACAAAATAAAAAAAAATTGAAAAATACTAATCATTTCTTTTTGTTAGTTTTGTCAGTATAGAATACAAGTGAATCGGCATAATATTTAGAACTTCGAGAATTAGTTATTTAAACATATCTATTCATTTTGTGTGAACTGTGACCTATACATTGGCTGTATATTATACCTATTTATTTTGCTCTTAGTAAAGAATAAGCATTATTACTTTATAGTTTTAGAGCCACTGTTCATTTTGTCTAGTGTCTTGCATAGATTAAATAAATAAAAGAAAATTTACTGAAAGTAAGGAGCAACATTAAAAAAGCTGAAATTATTCCGTATAGTAGGTGGATACCCCTTCCTCAATCCCCTACTCTTTAGACTAAACTCTTGAAGTTCTTTAAAATAATTCTCATTCAAAGCGGAAGACCCTTGTTTTTCAGAAGTCCATCTTGAAAAATTGAGACAAAAAGCCAAACTTTAGCATAAAGGACAAGGATTGAGGAAGGGGTGGAACCCTTCAGACAAGAAATAATGTCTTTTATTTTAATTTCACGGTGCACTTAACTTTCATTTGAAAAATTATTTTTTATTTAATTTTTGATTATTTTTGAAGTTGTTTCATGAAATCCCCCCCCCCTAATAGGAACAATGGAAAAATTACTGGGTTTATAACAATGTAAGGGCAAAGGCACTTCGACTATCCTGTCCCTTTTGACTTAAATTTGAGTGATGAATCATAGACAGCGCAATAGCGCTGCTTAGGTGAAGAACGATGTTGAACAATGTATTATTTTATTTAGTTTTTTTGGTTTGTTTTAGACCAGGGCACTTCGTATCGAAGGATTTGTCGCAGAAACTTCAAGAAGGCCTCATTCGATTGTAAATTGAAAGGACTAGTCGAAAGTGATCGGAGGGCATATGCCCTCTCCCCCAGCATGGCCATCATTTCCCCAAACGCTTCTGATCAAAATTTTGAGATATCCATTTTGTTTAGCGTAGTTGAGATGTCCAGAAATTATGTATTTGAGGATGCCATCCCCCCCCCAAAGCTCTCAGGACAAGGGTTGTAAGTTGTGCCCTAGGGATATTTAAGGTTTTTTTTTAGATAAAACGTTGTCATAGAAACTTCAAAGGGGCTCATTCGATTGGAAATTGACAGGACTAGGGCCTTTTTTATTAGTCGAAAGTGATCCGAGGACAAATGGTCCGGAAATTAAGTTTTTGAGGATGAAAAATCCACCCCAGCCCACGGTGCAAGGGTTGTAATTTATGCCCTTGGGGCATATTAGATTTTATAGAAAGTGTGGTCATATACACTTAGAGCGCAGCCCCCCCCCCCGCACACACATACAAACAAGTCGTGTTTTCCTGAGATGTATTCAATTGAAATTTTGAGACAGTCCTTTTATTAAAGATAGTCCAATGATCATGTAACAATGCTTTTCGGGTTGATACAATCCACCTGGGCCTGATGGTGCTAAGTTATGCCCTAGGGGAATTTAAGGTTATTATGGAAGGGATGGTTGTATAAACTTTAGAGGTGGCTGTTTCATTTGGTTTAAATTGAATGTTCTAGTACCTTTTAAAGAGTCAATAATGATGGACCCCCAACTACCCCTCATTTCACCAATCGCATCTAATTGAAATTACGCGATGACAATTTTGTTTAAAAAAGTCCAAAGAACATATCACAATGGTAAAAGGTAAAATGGAAAAGGTAAGCTTTTCATGGGTATGTTGCCTCCAGGGTCGGCACAATCCCCATTTCCCTGGGGCAAGGGCTTTAGGTTAGGCCCTGGGGGGAAACAAGATTTTTATGGAATACGTGTAAAGGTATGCATGTTTGAATTCTACTTTCCCGTAATACGGCGGGCATTAAGATGAGTCTACACTCGAGGGGAGTGTTGAACTAATTAGAAATAATCCTAATTTGATATTAGTGACTTTTAAAACTTCTTTTCACAGAATTCTGACTTTTCAAACTTCAAGTCTCGTGTTTCTGACTTTTTACGGACTTTTTTGCATGGTTCTGGCTTTTGAAACCTCTGTCCTCATATTTCTGAACTTTTTAGACATTTGTATATATGTTATTGACTTTTGAAAGTTGCGTTCAAGTATTTCTGACTTCAAGTTTTTCTTCAATTGTTTCTAACTCTAGAATATTCTGTTTGTATGTTTCTGACTTTTAAAAAATTATGTTCGCGTTATTAACTTTTCAAGTCTCTGTTCACGTGTTTGACTTTTGTTTAGTTCTGCTGGCATGTTTCTGACTGAGAATTATGTTCATGTGTTTTGGCCATTTCAAGCTCCTATTCACGCGTATAAGTTTTTGTAAATTCTATTTGTGTGTTTTTGACTTTTTGAAAATTCTGTTCGTGAGTTTTGGACATTTTTAATTTTATGTTCTTGTGTTTCTGAATTTTGGAGAATTCTGTTCACCTCTTTCTGACTTTTTGAAAATTTTGTCCACATGTTTCTGACTTTTTGAAAGTTCTATGTGTATGTTTTAACCTTTTCATGCTTCTGCTCACGTGTTTCTTAATTTTTGAAACTTCTGCTTGTGTTTCTGATATTTGAAAATTAAGTTCGTGTGTTTTCAACCTTTTCAGGCTTCTGTTCTCATATTTCTGACTTTTTGAAAATTCTTTTCCCGTTTTCTGTCTTTTTGTAAATTCTCTTGGTGTGTTTTCGACCTTTTCAAGTTTCTGTTCACGGGTCACTTTTTTAAAATTCTGAACGCATGTTTTTGACCATTTAAAAATTCTGTTCGTGTTATTCTGTCCTTTCAATTTTCTGTTCACTACTTCTCGTAAATTTTGTAAGTTTCTGACTTTTTTAAAATTCGATTCCTGTTCTCAACTTTCTCTGGTTTCTGTCCACCAAGACCTAGAGTATTTTAACTAAAGTTAGTTTAGTCTAATTCAGCATCTTAGGTACTATGGTCTTAAGAATGCTGCAATGGATAATGGGAGTTTTTACGGATTTTTCAGTAACCATTAAGAACTTTCCAGAGATTATTTCACCAGTCTTTTAGAGATTATGAAAATATGAATTAAAAATATTAAAGTTTGGATAAAGCCACCAAGAATATATCTTTTTATTTAATTTCAAATTTAAAAGAGTATATTCAACATATATGTTTATACAGATGGAATGACTAAAACTTCCTTACTTGCCAATTCTCAAGATGAATTATGGAAACCTTGTCATTTAATTATAAGATGTAATGGCTTAGACAATAATAATGGCGGACGTAGAAAATTTATCAGGAACACATGAAATAAATTAAATTGAGACAGGAGCAGTTAAGGCTATATCCACCATTAACGTGGAAAATGAAATTCTAGAGCAAGAGAATAATTTTGAACTATTGAATCATCAAAGAAAGCTGCTTCAGATTTTCGAATTTACATTTCAGGAAAAAAGATTTTGGCGAAGATAATGAGGATTAAACCATGTGAATACAGAATGAGCGTCAAACTATTCTCATCCAATTTTCCATTATTCAAGCATATGAGATTTCATATAGGAGAAAAACCATTATATTGTGAGATAAGCACTATAGTATATGCTAGAAGTTCATAGTTCTCAAGACATATGATAATTCATACAGGAGACAAAACATATAAATGTGAGAAAGGCGATCAACTATTTGATAATTCAAATAGAATAAAAATACGTAAATATGATATAGCCAAACAACGAATATTTCTCAATAATCATTCATCCAAGCATATGAAGCTTTATACTAGGGAATACTCTAACAGTTGCAAATTGTGTAGTAAAATCTTTGATCAGAATGGTAACTTATCTATGCATATGAGAGTTCATACAGAAGAAAAACATTTCCTGTGTTCTTACTTAGATATGCGATTCCAGCAACTTAGTCATGTTCGGGAGCATGCTAGAGTTCATACTGGAGAAAAATTTTTCCCATGCTCTTACTGCAATGGGCGATTCAAGCAGCTTTGTCATATTTAGAAGAATGCTAGAGTTCATATTCGAAATAAACCACATAAACGTACGATATGTAACAAAGGGGTTTTCTCAGATTTATTCAGTATCCAAAAATATGAAAATTTATACAAGGGAAAAAACCCTGATTTTTAAAAGAGGTACTAATGACTTACATTTTATTCGGAAAGTGAATATTTCATCTCGATCCTGCGAGGGCACATATATATTTTACTTTTATATAATGATATTACAATGTATTAGTTGTTTTATTTTTCATTTCGTTTTGTATGTTTAACATATATGTATACGTGTCCTGGCCGAATAGTTCGCGCTCCAGACTTTAAATCATAAAGACAGGAATTTGAATACTGGTGTCACTCGTTAATCGGTTTGGAACAGGTGTTCAATGGTATGAGTCTGTAGGATCAGCCAGAGTCGACCCAGCTCGGAGTGGGTACCTGGAGAGATCTGGGGGTAAAACACGGGAAGAGTCAAATGATTTGCCTCGAACAGCGCATCACAGTTCCGGCCTAAGACATCGAATCAAGATATCGGTACCTGCGCAACGTAGACCATTGATCAGCATGAAAAAAGCAAGTGGACTTGCATATTGAATATACTTAGCCTACCACAATCATTTACTGCAAGAGAAATACCTCTAAAAACATCGTCTATACCCGTTATTTACATTTTCAACCCCACTAGATTCAATATATGAGACATTTTGTTTAGTTTGTGTCAGTCTAGATTTGAAAATTAAGATTTTCTGTTTTGTAGAGGCTTAACGGCCTGCCATCAAATTTGCGAATATATTGTATTATATTGAACTATCTAAATGTATTATTAGAAATGCTTAGCTCATTAATCTTTTGAGTTACCATAATGCATTTTTTAAGTTTTGATATTGTCCTTTGATTTCCAGTGAGTGTCTAAACTCGAAAAAATCTATGGATTCAAGTCAACATTCTGTAATCCAACTTCTATAATGAGAAATGTTCAATTTGTAGTTCATTTGAGACAATAAAATGTTTTTTTTATAATTTTGACATTGCTCTTTACAATCCGCTGAAGGTCTAAAGATCTATAGATTTAATTCAACTTTCGCTTCTTAGCATTCTCGGAAAGTTTAAATGCGATAGCTGAAATCGTTCCTTGGATACTAATAACTGACTCTTCAAAGAATCTAGAACCCTTCTTTTACTTTGAGGTGGGAGATCTCGTTCGTTAAAAATAAAAACAGTGTTCAGAATTGAAAATAAAAGATACTGTTCTCAAAGGCGTTGTCATCACGAAAAAACTGTATCGCAGAAATGAAAGTCTGCTCTCAAGGTTATCGATCTTGACAAGTATTAAGCCGAATTTTATTAAAATGAAACCTGTTATTGACCTATGGCATATGGACCTTGTCAGAAACCACCGATTTTATACGACCTTGCCATAACGCAGCAAAGCACAACTGATAGAAAGTTAATATATGTTGCCTTCTACTCGTGCATTTTAGTTAGCATCTTAACTCATGCATTCATATTTCGAGGAACTAAATTAACTTTTGATACCTTCATTCTATTAGTAAAAAATAAACGAAAACTTCTAAAAAAAAAAAAAAGGAAACCTCAGCAGTAGAAGCGTCAAAACTTCGCACAATCCTCATAATCGTTCCATATGTCTTTCTGTACTATTAAAATAACTTTAGAGGTAGCATAAAAGTTATTTTCGAATTGGTCTGGTCAGATGTATCATGTCTAAAGGCTGGAGGAGATTGGATTTATTATACTGATTAAATAAAAAAAACAAGTTTTTTCAACTGAAAGTAAGGAGCGACATCAAAACTTAAAACGCACAGAAATTACTTCGTATATGAAAGAGGCTGCTTCCTCATCAACGCCCCGCTCTTTACGGTAAAGTTTGACTCTTTCTCTCAATTCTTCTTTCTAAAACAGTAAAAAACTTTAGCGTAAAGAGCGGGGCGTTGATGAGGAAGCAGCCTCTTTCATATACGAAGTAATTTCTGTGCGTTTTAAGTTTTGATGTCACTCCTTACTTTCAGTTGAAAAAACTTGTTTTTTTTATTTAATTTCTGAACGTTTTTGAATCAATGCATGTTTTGATTTTGGCTCTCCGCAGAGGAATAATCAAAACGAAATTTGCATATTTTTTTTTTTTGGCTCAATGGCTTTCTCATAATTTTGATCGAATGATTTTGAGAAAAAAAGAGCGGGGGACGAAGCCTAGTTGCCCCTCGATTTTTTGGTTAATTAAAAAGGCAACTAGAACTTTTAATTTTTTACGAATCTTTTTATTGGTAAAAGATTTACGTAACTTATAAATTAGCTTACGTAAAGAACTTTTGTATTCTCATGTTTTTATTACATATATGAGGGGATTCGCCCCATCGTCAGTACCTCGCTCTTTACACTAAAGCTTAAATTTTATCCCAATTCATTAAGAATGACCCCCTGAATCACAAAAGCCGTAGAATAAGTAGTTGAAATTACCGAAAATACTTTAGCGTAAAGAGCGAGGTATTAGAAGGAGGTGAGCCCCTCATATGGGTAATAATTTCTGTTTGTTTTAAGTTTTATTGCTGTTCCTTACTTCCAGCTGAAAAAGCTTTTTCACTTTTATTTTTTAATTGTTTTTTTAAATAATGCTAGTAAATCCTGCTCTCCCTTCATGGAAATTTTCTTCTCCCATTACAAATTCTCGAAGGAAAGTTCCCCCAGCATATCCACCTCTTCTCAACCCCTCCCCCAAATCAAAAAAATCCTCCTGAAAACGCCTGTATACTTCCCAATAGCCATTACTATATGTAAGCACAGGTCAAAGTTTCTAACTTGTTGCCCCTCCCACGGGGACTGTGGGGGAGTAAGTCGTCCCCAAAGACATAGTTATAAGGTTATTCGACTACGCTGAATAAAATGGCTATCTCAGAATTTTGATCCGTTGACTTTGGGAAAATAATTAGCGTGGGAGGGGGCCTAGGTGCCCTCCAATTTTTTTGGTCACTTAAAAAGGGCACTAGAACTTTTCATTTCCGTTAGAATGAGCCCTCTTGCAACATTCTAGGACAACTGGGTCGATACGATCACCCCTGGGAAATAAAAACAAAACAAATAAACACGCATCCGTGATCTGCCTTCTGACAAAAAATGCAAAATTCCACATTTTTGTAGATAGGAGCTCGAAACTTCTACAGTAGGGTTCTCTGATACGCTGAATCTGATGGTGTGATTTTCGTTAAGATTCTATGACTTTTAGGGGGCGTTTCCCCCTATTTTCTAAAATAACGCAAATTTTCTCAGGCTCGTAACTTTTGATGGGTAAGACTAAACTTGATGAAACTTATATATTTAAAACCAGCATTAAAATGCGATTCTTTTGATGTAGCTATTGGTATCAAAATTCCATTTTTTAGAGTTTTGGTTACTATTGAGCCGGGTCGCTCCTTACTACAGTTCGTTACCACGAACTGTTTGATTGGGCAACTCATTACTCAAATTTAAATCAATAGTGATGGGACAGTAAGATTGATCAAGCTAATTAGATGATTCATAATAGAAGTTATGGGAAAAGTGACAGCACCATAGTGCTGATTAGAATTATTAGGCAATTCATCACTAAAAATTGAGCCGAAAGTTAAAGTACAGTCGCAGTCCCTATGCTGTTACTACTTACAGTCCCTCCTCCATGGAAAAAGGGGCGTCATGTCGTCCCCCATCAAATGCCTATCTCAAAATTTTGATCGGATGTCTTTGGGGGAAAAGGGAGCATAGAAAACGGGGCTAATTGTCCTAAGATATTTTTGATCAGCTTAAAAAGGCACTCGAGCTTTTGATTTCCGCTCGAATGAGCACTCAATCTTCTACGACCAATGGCTCGATAAAAAAAAGAACAAACAAAACGTACATAAACGTATCTGTCATCTTTCTTCAAGCAAAAAAAAGACGAAGTTCCACATTTTGTAAATAAGAGCTTGAAACCTCTACAATGAAGTTCTCTGAAAACTCTATTTGGTTTCATTATTTTCATTAAGATCGCTTGATTTTGTAACAAGTATTTCCTCCCTTTTCAAAAATCATACAAATTTTTTCAGGCTTGTAACTTTTCATAGATATTATTGAACTTTTTGAGTTTTATATATCTGGAATCATCATAAAAAGTCATTTCTTTTGATGTATCTAATGTCATGAAAATTCTGTTTTTAGACTTTGGGTTACTATCGGGCCGAGTTGCTCCTTACTTATAATCACGTCACCACGAACTGTTAAATTCTATTAAGGACAGTGTTCGGTTTTTATTCCTCCTCTAAGTGTATTTTTTGTATGCTTATATTCGGTGTATTTACTGGCATCATCTGTAACAGTCATTTGGCCGTCCGTAATTCCATTCTTAAGGTGCACCAGTGTTCTTTTTGGCCTACTCAGTGTAGGCTAAGGTTTCCCGTTGATTCTATAAGTCTGGTTAAGTAGAGTGACCATCAGCAAGCAACAACGAAAGCAACAATTCAAATTGTTCCAAATCTCTCCTTCTATCTGATATACCGTATCCATAGTCATACTTCAAAACAGATTATCTTATAACTCTGCTTTAATTTCTATAACCCGAAGACAAGAGGTGTGGCTGAGGCAAGAGGTGTCAAACATAGTTATCCTATTGCCGTAATAGCTCTGTTAAATGGCCTCAACGAGGTAAGCCAATAGTTTGTCAAGGAAGGATTAAACAATTATTTTAAGCTATAGGTGAGCTTTTGAGAGGATACAAGAACAAAGTGTTAAAAAATCTATCTACCAGGTATAGTTTAGCGTCTAGAAGGGTTTGTCAGGAAAAGGTTAAAGAATGATTTTAAGCAATTTGGAACCTTGAGGGAACACAAAAGTGTTGAAAATGTATCTGCCATGAATAGCTTATCGTTTAGAAGGGTTTATAGTAGCAATATAGCCATAAATGCGTAAATGACGAAGAAAGTATTTCAACGTGTCTTTTTATTGAGTTGTTATGAATGTCAAACTAATTTTCTGCAATAAGCAATTGTTGGTGAGGTAGTATTTCAATATTAAAATTAAAGTAAAGAAGAGATTTTAGTAATAAAAAAACTTGCCTGTAATACTTGACATATCCATATCCTTTGTTTCCTTTTGTAATTTTATCTTTAACTACAGAAGCATAATCCAGATCACCAAACTTCGAAAAATGGTCCCGCAAATCAGCATCCGACATGGTTTTAGGAACCATAACGAACAATCTAAGAGGTTTTTCATCATCCCCCATGTCTTTTTTAGAACTCTGGTCACGACTGAAAAAGATCAAGAACATGATATATAGACATGATACACACACACACACACACATATATATATATATATATATATATATATATATATATATATATATAAATATATATATATATATATATATATATATATATATATATATATATATATATATATATATATAGATATATATATATATATATATATATATACATATATATATATATACATATATATATATATATATATATATATATATATATATATATATATATATATATATATATATATATATATATATTATATATATATATATATATATATATATATATATATATATATATATATATATATTTATATATATATTTATATATATATATATATATATATATATATATATATATATATATATATATATATATTTATATATATATATATATATATATATATATATATATATATATATAAACTAGTTGTTGGGGTGGCGCTTCGCACCACCCCAACACCTAGTTGGTGGGGGCGCTTCGCACCCTCCCCCCCAAGCCCCCCCGCGTGCGTAAGTCGTTACGCGCCATTGTAGTTATGTCCCTGTGTACCACCTGTGAATATAGATAGATTTATATATGTGTTTTGAACTACGTAAAACTTGCGAATATACAACATTCTTGGCTTTCCCATTGTCTGTGCATATACAAAGCCTTATGTACTAATAATGACGTCAGATGCAAACGCTCTTTTTACAAACAAACAAACATGCATACACACAACTCGTTTTTATATAGATAGATAGATAGATAGATACAATAAAAATTAACTGCGTAAAACTTGCGAATATACAACATTCTTCGCTGTCCAATTGTCGCTGCATATAAATAGATTGTCAGGTTTACCGACCCTCGAACATGCAACGTACAATTGTCCATGGGAAAAACAATCAGTATTAAGATCTATACCACATTTTTCTAATGATTGACCTTGAGCTTTGTCGATGGTGATTGCAAATGCTAATCGAATTGGGAATTGCAATCTTTTAAATTTAAAAGGCAGATCCGTTGGAATCATGGGAATGCAAGGAATAAGAACAGCCTCACCCTCAAAAGGCCCTGTCAAGATTATGGCCTCTATTACGTTTTCCATTGTTTTTTTACGGCAAGTCGCGTGCCATTGCAAAGCTTTGGTGGGTTGATCTTTCTTAACAGTATTATTGGTACGCCTATTTTTAGTTGTAGCACGTGTGGTGGAAACCCTGAAAGATCCACGGAATTTAAAAATTCAGATGGATAATTAACCACCTCATTTGGTTCCAAAACTGTGTCGACTGACTTGTAAAGGACTGCCTGGTCTCGAATCTTGGTCAAAACAATATTGTTGATTTCGTGGACGTCTGTATTTTTGGGTACAAAAATCGCTCTTTCACTGAGCCATTTATTATTTTTATAATTGTTTAGAATATTCGGAAATACTTTTTCAATCACTTCATTTTTGGACGTCACTAAATTATAGAATTCAGCAGGTAGTTGTATACGTCCTGAAATTGAGTCTACTGGGAGCTTTCCGTTTCCAATAAGGTTGTATAGAGGCCAAAAAAAGAAGAGGCCCTAGTTTAATAGAAAAAAAACTAGCATACCAAAAACCAACCAAGCACTTCAAACATCCAACCGGGAAAAATCCTTGCAACACGTTGAATCGAACCTGCGAACTTTTACTTTGAAGGTGAGGAATGGTCCAGTATGCAATCGCAAGGTATTTAATATTTTTTGTTTGAGGGTTTGCATAAGACTTGTGAAAAATAAAGAAGAAAAAGAAAACTAAAAAAAGAAAAAAAGGTAAAAAACTAGAAAAACTAAAAAATTAAAAAAGTTTAAAAAAAAGAAAGAACCAAAAAAAGAGAAAATATATATATATAAATAAAAAAGCTAAAAAACTAAAAGAAAAGAAAAAAACTAAAACAAAATTAAAAAAGAAAAAACTAAAAAACAGAAAAAACTAAAAAAGAAAAAAACAAAAAAAATAAATAAATAAAGGTAAAAAACTAAAGAAAAAACAAAAAACAGAAAAGGCTGAAAAAGAGAAAAAAGAAAAACCAAAAAAGGAGAAAAAAACTAAAAAATAAAGAAGAAAAAGAAAACTAAAAAAGAGGAAAAAATTAAAAAACTTTAAAAGGTAAAAAACTAAAAAAAAGGATAAAAACTAAAAAAACTAAAAAAAAAACTAAAAAAAGAGGAAAAACTAAAAAAGAATACAAATTAAAGTAAAAAAAAGTAACGAAAAAGTAAAAGTAAAAAGTAAAGTAAAAAAAAAGAGAAAGTAAAAAAAAAGAAGGCGTATCGAGGAACTACCAGAGCAACGTGAAAACGGGCTTGCGGCTCAAAGAGATAATGCCAAAAGAAAGCGTTCCGAGGAATCACAAGAGCAAAGTGGAAATTATCGCCTGGCATTCAGGTACAGCCCAGTCGATGATTATACCTTGAGTAGATTTGTTCAAATCGGGACTATGTCTAAAATTTGTCCCTATTGCAAGGCCTTGAAATTTAATGGTGAAACAATGGGAATGTGTTGCGCCTCAGGAAAAGTTAAACATCCTCAACTGGCTGCACCACTAGAGCCATTGAAGACTTTGCTTACTGGAACTACACAAGAATCTAAGCGTTTTTTATATAACAACAGAAAATATAACTCATATTTCCAAATGACGTCGCTTGGTGCCCAAATCGAAAATCAAGATCAATTTATGCCTATTTTCAAAGAAAAAGGGCAAATTTATCATAGAGAAGGGTCCCTTCTACCATTCTCAGGTGAGAATCATACATTTTTACAGCTGTACTTCATCAGTGATAGCAATTCTGAATTGAATGCACGTTGCAAAATTTTTCCCGACGTTGAAAGGACTTTCGTTTCCCAAATACGTCTTTTACACGAAAATAATGATTTAGTGCATCTGCTCAAAACAGCAATCGATTTGATGCCTACTGATACGCATAAAATTGTTATTTCCGCTGACAAATCGCCTACTGGCAAACATGTGCGTAGATACAATGCTCCAACTATCGACGAAGTGGCAATCGTTATGATCGGTTTTTACCTCGAGATATTATTCTTCATAAGCGAAACGCTCAGTTGGTAAGAATTGCTGAAACTTATCGATGCTATGATGCCCTGCAATATCCTATCATTTTTTGGGATGGAGCCGACGGCTATCACTTTAATAATAAATTGATAGATCCATCCACTAGCAAACAAACGGATAAGAAATGTAGCGCAATGAATTATTATTCCTATAGACTAATGATTCGTCACAATGAAGATAATTATATTTTAAAATGCCGTCAATTGTTTCACCAATACGTCGTTGATATGTATTCAAAGATTGAATCAGAAAGTTTGCTATTTATCCGCCTGAATCAGACCAAGCTCCACTCTGAACAATACATTCATTTGCGAGATGCAGTTTTAAATGACGGTAATACCACTAACGTTGGAAGATTAACGATTTTACATTCGTCATATGCTGGCAGTCCCCGTCATATGCGTGAATATGCTCAAGATGCTATTGCGTATGTTCGTCTCTATGGTCGTCCAAATTTATTCATTACATTTACATGTTATCAATCTTGGGACGAGATACAGCAGCTTTTACTTCATTGACAATCGGCGGTTCATAGACATGACATTACGGCCCGTGTCTTCCGGCAAAAGTTGAAATCACTGATAAACTACATAATAAAACTTAAAGTGTTTGGGTCAGTGCGATGCTGGATGTGCTCAGTGGAATGGCAAAAACGAGGATTGCCAAAAGCACATATACTAATCTGGCTAAATGATAAAATTACTTCTAATGAAATTGACGATGTGATTTCCACAGAAATGCCTGATGAAAATGTCAATAAGGGCTTATATGGTATTGTGGTAAAAGATATGATACATGGACCTTGCGGTGCACTGAATGAAAAATCACCATGCATGGCCAAAGGAAGGTGCACAAAGCAATATCCTCGAATTTTAGTACCCAACAAAATTAATGGCAATGATGGTTACCCACAATATAGAAGAAGATCTACTGAAGATGGAGGTTAAACAGCAATAATAAAGAAGCGTAACGGTACCACCATCGAAGCAGATAACCAGCGGGTTGTTCCATATTCACCTTTATTATCAAAAATATTTAATGCACACATAAACGCTGAATACTGTAATTCCATAAAGGCAATCAAATACATATGTAAATACGTCAATAAAGGCAGTGACATGGCAGTTTTTGGCTTGCAGTCCGAAATCAGTTATATCGATGAAATTGCACAATATCAGGCTGGAAGATACATAAGCAGTAATGAAGCTGTTTGGCGAATTCTTTCATTTCCGATACATGAACAAAGCCCAGCTGTTGTTCACTTAGCTGTACATTTACAGAGTGGTCAACGTGTTTATTTTTTAGAATCAAACGTGCAACAAAGAGCCCTGAATCCACCGGATACAACGTTAACTGCTTTCTTTTCATTATGTCAAAATGATTCTTTTGCAAAAAAAAAACTCCTGAATACTGAAGTGCCTTCGTATTACACATGGAATGCTAAAAATAAATCATTTGAATGTCAAAAAACAGGGTAAGTCAGTCGACGGCAACCTACCATCTTCAAATATACCACGATAGGAAGACTACACCATTCACCCCAATCAACATGAATACTTCTTTCTCCACCTGCTCTTTGTGAATGTACCCGGTCCGACGTCCTTTGAGTATTTGAGAACTGTAAACGGTACTATACATGACACTTACCGTAGTGCATGCCAAGCTCTGAGTTTATTGGAGAATGACCAACACTGGGATAACTGCATCAATGACGCGTGTGGAACGTCAACTCCAAATCAAATTCGTGCATTGTTTGGAATCATAAAAAACAACTTGCTCTCCTTCAGCTCCTACAGTTATGGGAGAAATATAAATCGAAAATAGCCAAAGATATACTCCATCGAAAAAGGTTAGAGACGTCAGATATGACTTTTGATTTTACATCAGAAATTTATAACTACACTTCAGTTTTTATTGAAGATTTGTGCTTATGTAAGGCAAACACACCTCTTCAGGATTTGGGAATGCCTTCACCTAATCGTAACGCTGCTGTTTCGACATGTGGAGAATGGGATCGTGAACAAAGTTACAACACGAGTGATCTATTGTCGTATGTAAAAAAAATAATATTTCTAAGTTAACGTCTGAGCAAAAAGACAGTTATGATACGATAATGCATTGTGTCGATAACAATGTTGGAAAAATCTTCTTTTTGGATGCACCAGGTGGTACTGGTAAAAGGTTTGTGATAAAATTGATTCTTGCATCAATTCAATCAAAAAATGACATTGCCTTGGCAATTGCGTCGTCCGGAATAGCCGCAACGTTACTGCCTGGTAGAAGAACTGCTCATTTCGCTTTGAAATTGCCTCTGAATTTGTATTCTACAGAAACGCCCACGTGCAATATTTCCAAATCATCTGGGATGGGTAAAGTATAGCAGCAATGCAAACTTATTATTTGGGACGAGTACACAATGGCAGCAAAAATCGCTCGAGGCTCTGGAGCAATCATTGCGAGATTAGCGAGGAAATTTGAAACCCTTTGGCAGCACATTAATATTGCTTGTGGGAGATTTCAGACAAACATTAACTATAATACCTAGATCAACCACTGCAGACGAAATGAATACTTGCCTGAAAAATTCTAATTTATGGGCACACATAAAGACATTAAAATCTATATATATAAAAATAAGTTGTCTGTTTGTGTGTGTCGAGTGACGTCATGTTTGTGTGTCGGCTGACGTCATGTTTGTCAATTGACGTCATTATAAGGATTAAGCTGTATGCGCCATGAAGTTGTTTGTCGACTGACGTCATATTTGTCAACTGATGAAAATACATACCGGGACACAAATGACGACCGGGACACAGGGAATATAAATGACGACCGGGAACCTCAAAGAGTAATTACAGACTGGGACACCCGGACAAAAATCACGAGCGGGACACAGGGAATATAAATGACGACCGGGAAACAGGGACACAACTACAACGGGGACGCCGGGGGGACAGACGGGATATATAAATGACGACCGGAACACAGGGATTGTTCGAATAGAAATTACAGACCGGGACACCGGGACACAAATGACGACCGGGACACCGGGACACAGGGAATATAAATGACGACCGGGACACTCAAAGCGAAATTACAAACTGGGACACCGGGACACAAATGACGACCGGGACACAGGGAATAAAAATGACGACCGGGACACAGGGACACATCATTAGAATAATGAGGTATAGATCTGAATACGGATTGTTTTTCCCATGGACAATTATATGTTGCATGTTCAAGAGTCAGTAAACCTGACAATCTATTTATAAGTACAGACAATGGGACAGCGAAGAATGTTGTATATTCGCATGTTTTACGTAGTTAAAAACATATATATATATCTATCTCTATTCGTGGGACACAGGACACAACTACAATGGCGCGTAACGACTTACGCGCGCGGGGGGGCTTGGGGGGGGGGCGAAGCGCCCCACCAACTAGGTGTTGGGGTGCCACGAAGCGCCAACCCAAAAGCTAGTTAACTATAAATATACGTGTCCGATTGCAAAACGATGACTCTGGTGAAATATTTTCAGATCAATTGCCGGCAGTTGGAAGCGGAAAGCTCCCAGTACTCAATTTCAGGACGCATACAACTGCCTGCTGAATTCTGTAATTTACTGACGTCCAAAAATGAATTGGTTGAAAAGGTATTTCCGAATATTCTAACAAATTATAAAAATCATAAATGGCTAAGTGAACGAGCGATTCTGGCAGCCAAGAATAAAGACGACCAAGATTCGAGACCAGGCAGTCATTTACAAGTCAGTCGACACAGTTCTGGAACCAAATGAAGCTGTTAATTATCCATCTGAATTTTTTAATTCCCTGGATCTCCCAGGGTTTCCACCACACGTGCTACAACTAAAAATAGGCGTACCAATAATACTGTTACGAAATATTAACCAACCAAAGCTTTGTAATGGCCCGCGACTTGCCGTAAAAAAAAACAATGAAAAACGTAATAAAAGCAACAATTTTGACAGGGCCATTTAAGGGTGAGGCTGTTCTTATTCCTCGCATTCCCATGATTACAATGGATCTGCCTTTTCAATTTAAAAGATTGCAATTCCCAATTCGATAAGCATTTGCAATCACCATCAACAAAGCTCAAGGGCAATCATTAGAAAAATGTGGTATAGATTTTAAAACAGTGTTTTTCCCATGGACAATTGTATGTTGCATGTTTGAGGGTCGCCCCGCGCGCGCAAGTCGTTACGCGCCATTTTAGTTACGCGCCATTTTAGTTAGGTCCCTGTGTCCCACATATATATATATCTTCTATATATATAAAAATAAGTTGTTTGTCTGTCTGTCGACTGACGTCATGTTTGTGTGTCGACTGACGTCATGTTTGGCGACTGACGTCATTATAAGGATTGAGCTGTATGTCGTCATGAAGTTGTTTGTCGTCTGACGTCATGTTTGTCGACTAACGAAACTACAGACTGGGAAACCGGGACACAAATGACGTGTTATGTCTGTTATAACGTAATAGAGGCAACAATCTTGACAGGGCCTTTTGAGGGTGAGGCTTTTCTTATTCCACGCATTCTCATGATTCCAATGGATCTGCCTTTTCAACCTAAAAGACTGCAATTCCCAATTTGATTAGCATATTTAGTTTTCAGTCCAGAACCACTAAAGCTATTATGTAAATATCAAAAATATTTATGTTGTCTGAGCAATAATTTTTAGTTTTTATTTCAAAATAGAAAATTACCTGACAATTTTAGAATTATATCTATCTATATATATAAAAATAAGTTGTCTGTCTGTGGATCAGGTGACGTCATGTTTCTGTGTCGACTGGCGTCATGAAGTTAGTTGTCGTCATTTTTGCTATGACGGTGACGTCATTAAAGATATTTAAGACATATATGTTCACGTAGAAATCTATTAATGTTTAAGTTTAAAATGACTGATGAACTTACAATGGCAAAAGCCGATGAAGATGCTCAAAGAGTCTATGCCAAAAAACTTGCTGCTGATAGAGAAAGTCAGAAAAGAAAGCGTGCCGAGGAATCAAAAGAACAGCAAGGAAACAGGCTTGAGGCTAAAGAACGCAAAACCGCGCAGTTAGATGAAGATCCACCTGGACAGCGAGAGTCAAAACATATCAAAACTGAAAATGATAGCGATGATGATTGGGTTTGGGATCTTGACTTGGATAAGGTCATCAATGCCTACCAGATTTTAGTTAAAAAACAAAGGTTCGGCGATATGTATTTCATAGTGAAGCTGAAAAATAAAGAAGAAAAAGAAAACTGAAAAAAGAAAAAATGTAAAAAACTAAAAAATACTAAAAAGAAAAAACACTCAAAGAGATATTACAGACCGGGACACAAATGACGACCGGGACAGAGGGAATATAAATAACGACCGGGACACTCAAGGAGAAATTACAGACTGGGATACCGGGACACAAATGACGACCGGGACACAGGCAATATAAATGACGACCAGGACAACAATGGCAAAACCCGAGGAAGCTGCTCAAAACGAATGTATTCACGCCGAAGTAGCTGAGTTGGTAAAGCGTTATGTTTCAGGTTCTAGGTCCGAGAGGCTCCAGGTTTGAACCTTGGCTTTAGTAAATAACGACCGGGACACTCAAGGAGAAATTACAGACTGGGATACCGGGACACAAATGACGACTGGGACACAGGCAATATAAATGACGACCAGGACACAGGTATTTAAGAATATCGTTCAAAGACAAATTTTTAATTGTAAGAAGACCGTTGAAAGAGAAATTTCTAATTGTAAAATGACTGAAGAACCTACAATGGCAACACCCGAGGAAGCTGCTCAAAACGAATGTATTCACGCCGAAGTAGCTGAGTTGGTAAAGCGTTATGTTTCAGGTTCTAGGTCCGAGAGGCTCCAGGTTTGAACCTTGGCTTTAGCATTAATACAAAAGAAGAAAAAAACTAAAAAAGGTAAAAACTACAAAAAAACTAAAAAGAAAATATATACATATATTTATATATATCATCTTTTCCACAAAAATAATAATTTAGTGCTTCTGCTTAAAAACAGCAATCGAATTGATGCCTCCTGATACGCAACTATCAACAAAGTGGCAATCGTTGTGGTCGGTGATCAGTTCTTACCTCGAGATAATATTCTTTATAGGCGAAACAATCAGTTGACAAGAATTGCTTAAACTCATCGATGCTACGATACCCTACAATATCCTGACGAATATAAATGACGCCCGGGACACTCAAATAGAAATCACAGACTGGGACACCGGGACACAAATGACGACGGGGACACAGGGAATATAAATGACGACCCGGACACAGGGACACAACTACAACGGGGACGCCGGGGGGCACAGGGGGATATATAAATGACGACGGCAACAAAGGAAATGGTCGATTAGCAATTCGTCATTTATATTCCCTGTGTCCCGGTCGTCATTTGTGTTCCGGTGTTCCGGTTTGTAATTTCTCTTTGAGTGTTCTGGTCGTCATTTATATTCCATGTGTCCCGGTCGTCATTTGTGTCCCGGTGCTTTGTTGATGGTGATTGCTAATCGAACATTCCTTGTGTCCCGGTCGCTTTCTCTTTGAGTGTCCAGGTCGTCATTTATATTCCCTATGTCCCGGTGTCCCGGTCGTCATTTGTGTCCCGATGTGTATTTTCGTTTATCAACAAACATGACGTCATTCGACACACAAACATGACGTCACTCGACACACAGACAACTTATCTATATATATAGATGTCCCGGTCGTCATTTGTATCCCGATGTCCCGGTGTGTAATTTCGTCAATCAACGAACATGACGTCAGTCGACACACAAACATGACGTCACTCGACAGACACACACACACACAGACAACTTATTTTTACATATATATATATATATATATATATATATATATATATATATATA
Organism: Artemia franciscana; assembly: GCF_032884065.1. NCBI lineage: Eukaryota > Metazoa > Arthropoda > Branchiopoda > Anostraca > Artemiidae > Artemia > Artemia franciscana. Next base: position 25,336,427 of record NC_088870.1, read on the forward strand.
TATATATATATATATATATATATATATATATATATATATATATATATACATATATATATATATTAATATATATAAAAATAAGTTGTTTGTGTGTTATGTCTGTCTGTCTGTCTGTCGAGTGACGTCATGTCATCATGTCGTCATGTTGTCATGAAGTTTGTTGTCCTCATGTTTGTTATGACGATGACGTCATTAAAAGTATTTAAGAAAATCGTTCAAAGACAAATTTTTAATTGTAAGAAGATCGTGGACGAAAAAATATTTAATCGTAAAATGACTGAAGAACCTACAAGGGCAACAGACACACAACTTTCGAGTTACGTCATGTCATCATGTCGTCATGTCGTAATGAAGTTAGTTGTCGTTATGTTCGTTATGACGATGAGGTCATTAAAAGTATTTAAGAAAATCTTTCTTAGACAAATTCTTAATTGTAAGAAGATCGTGGACGGAAAAATGTTTAATTGTAAAATGACTGAAGAGCCTACAATGTCGGGTGACGTCATGTTTGTGTGTTGGCTGACGTCATGAAGTTAGTTGTCATTTTTGTTTTGACGGTGACGTCATTAAAGATATTTAAGACATGCGTTCACATAGAAATCTATTAATGTTTAACTGTAAAAGACTGATGAACTTACAATGGCAACAGCCGAGGAAGATGCTCAAAGAGTCTATGCCAAAAAACTTGCTGCTGATAGAGAAAGTAAGAAAAGAAAGCGTGCCGAGGAATCAAAAGAACAGCAAGGAAACAGGCTTGAGGCTGATAAAGAAAGTAAGAAAAGAAAGCGTGCCGATGAATCAAAAGAACAGCAAGGAAACAGGCTTGAGGCTAAAGAACGCAAAACCACGCAATTAGATGAAAATCCACCTGGACAGCGACAGTCGAAACATATGAAAACTGAAAATTATAGCGATGATGATTGGGTTTGGGATTTTGACTTGGATAAGATCATCAATGCCTACCAGATTCAAGTTAAAAACCAAAGGTTTGGCGATATATACTTCATAGTGACGCTGAAAAATAAAGAAGAAAAAGAAAAGAGAAAAAAGAAAAAAGGTAAAAAACTAAAAATAACTAAAAAGAAAAAACACTCAAAGAGAAATTACAGACCAGGATACAAATGACGACCGAGACCGAGGGAATATAAATGACGACCGGGAACCTCAAAGATAAACTACATACTGGGACACCCGGACACAAATCACGACCGGGACACAGGAATTATAAATGACGACCGGGACACAGGGACACAACTACAACGGGGACGCCGGGGGCATAGGTGGAATATATAAATGACGACCGGGACACAGGGATTATTCGAATAGAAATTACAGACCGGGACACCAGGACACAAATGACGACCGGGACACAGGGAATATAAATGACGACCGGGACACTCAAAGAGAAATTACAAACTGAGACACCGGGACACAAATGACGACCGGGACACAGGGAATATAAATGACGACCGGGACACAGGGACACATCATTAGAATAATGAGGTATAGATCTGAATACGGATTGTTTTTCCCATGGACAATTATATGTTGCATGTTCAAGAGTCAGTAAACCTGACAATCTATTTATATGCACAGACAATGGTACAACGAAGACTGTTGTATATTCGCATGTTTTACGTAGTTAAAAATATATATATTTATATCTGTCTCTATTCACAGGTGGGACACAACTACAATGGCGCGTAACTAATATGGCGCGTAACGACTTACGCGCGCGGAGGGGCTTGGGGGGGCGCGCGAGGCGCCCCACCAACTAGGTTTTGGGGTGGCGCGAAGCGCCACCCCAACAGCTAGTATATATATATATATATATATATATATATACATATATATATATATATATATATATATATATATATATATATATATATATATATATATATATATATATATATATATGTATATATATATATACATATAAATATATATATATATATATTATACATATATATTGTGATTCCCCGGCACGCTTTCTGTTCTTACTTTCTCTATCAGCCGCAAGCCTGTTTTCTTGCTGTTTTTGTGATTCCTCGGCACGCTTTCTTTTCTTACTTTCTTTATCAGCCGCAAGTTTCTTGGCATAGACTCTTTGAGCAGTTTCCTCAGCTGTTGCCATTGTAGGTTCTTCAGTCATTTTACAATTAAACATTTTTCCGTCCATGATCTTCTTACAATTAAAAATTTGTCTTTGAACGATCTTCTTAAATACCTTTAATGACGTCATCGTCATAACAAACATGACGACATGACGACATGACGTCACTCGACAGACATAACCCACAGACAACTTATTTTTATATATATAGATTTAGATATTCTAAAATGAGACCTATTACAACCGGAACCATTCAAGCAATTGCAAGAGCAACTGATGAAACAACCCCAGGTACAAATGATCATAACTCTGCTAATGAGAGTGAAAATCAGATGAGACAAACCAATCACGATGGACACGATAACATTAAAGAAGAAATAAGGCTGTATAGAGGCCAAAAAAGAAGAGGCCCTAATAATGGGGAATATGGAACAACCCACTGGTTATCTACTTCGATGGTGGTACCGTTACGCTTCTTTATTATTGCTATTTTACCGCCATCTTCAGTACATCTTCTTCTATATTGTGGGTAACCATCATTGCCAGTAATTGTGTTGGGTACTAAAAGTCGAGGATATTGCTTTGTGCACCTTCCTTTGGCCATTCATGGTGAATTTTCGCTCAGTGCACCGGTCCATGAATCATATTTTTTCAAAAATATCATATAACCCCTTATCGACATTTTCATCAGGTATTTGAGCGAAAATCACATCATCAATTTCGTTAGAAGTGATTTTCTAATATAGCCAGATTAGTATATGTGCGTGTGGCAATCCTCGTTTTTGCCATTCCACTGAGTACATCCAGCATCGCACTGACCCAAACACTTCAAGTTTTACTATGTAGTTTATCAGTGATTTCAACTTTTGCCGGAAGACACGGGCCGTAATGTCATGTCTATGAACCGCCGATTGTCCTTGAAGTAAAAGCTGCTGTATCTCGTCCCAAGATTGATTACATTTAAATGTAATAAATAAATCTGGGTGACCATAGAGAACAACATACGCAATAGCATCTTGAGCATATTCATGCATATGACGGGGACTGCCAGCATATGACGAAGGTAAAATCGTTAATCTTCCAACGTTTGTGGTATTACCGTCATTTACAACTGCATCTCGCAAATGAATGTATTGTTCAGAGAGGAGCTTGGTCTGATTCAGACGGATAAATAGCAAACGTTCTGATTCAATTTTTGCATACATATCAACGACGTATTGGTGAAACAATTGACGGCATTTTAAAATATAATTGTCTTCATCCCGCCGAATCATTAGTCTATAGGAATAATAATGCATTGCGCTGCATTTCTTATTCATTTGTTTCTTAGTGGCTGGATTTATCAGTTTAATATTAAAGTGATAGCCGTCGGCTCCATCCCAAAAAATGATAGGATATTGTAGGGCATCGTAGCATCGATGAGTTTCAGCAATTCTTACCAACGGAGCGTTTCGCTTATGAAGAATAATATCTCGAGGTAAAAACTGATCACCGACCATAATGATTGCCACTTCGTCGATAGTTGGAGCATTGTATCTACGCACATGTTTGCCAGGAGGCGTTTTGTCAGCGGAAATAACAATTTTATGCGTATCAGTAGGCATCAAAGCGTTGCTCTGGTAGTTCCTCGGCACGCTTTCTGTTCTTACTTTCTCTATCAGCCGCAAGCCTGTTTTCTTGCTGTTCTTGTGATTCCTCGGCACGCTTTCTTTTCTTACTTTCTCTATCAGCAGCAAGTTTTTTGGCATAGACTCTCTGAGCAGCTTCCTCGGCTGTTACCATTGTAGGTTCTTCAGTCAGATTACAATTAAACATTTTTCCGTGAACGAATGTCTTAAATACCTTTACTGACATCATCATCATAACAAACATGACGACAACTAACTTCATGACGACATGACATGATGACATGACGTCACTCGACAGACACACAGACAACTTATTTTTAGATATATATATATATATATATACATATATATATATATATATATATATATATATATATATATATATATATATATATATATATATATATATATATATATATATATATATATATATATATATATATATATTTATATATGTGTGTGTATGTATATATATTTATACATGATGTATTTATATATGGTACAGAGTTACAAACAAATAGTATGTTTATATATATATATATATATATATATATATATATATATATATATATATATATATATATATATATTTGTTTTTCTGTGTTCTTTTTAAAATAGTTTTTCTGGTGTTTTCATTTTTTTGAGTTTTTTAAGTTTTTTTATTTATTTTTCTATTTTATTATTTATTTTTTTAGTTTGAACTGCAATTGTTGATCGCCTAAACAAATCAGAGTAGATTTTTTAGAGAACAGAATTAAAGAAGTACAGTAGATTAACAGAGATACAGAGTTACAAACACACAGTATATTTTTCTAGATATAGATTGTAATTGTTGATCGCTTAAACAAAAACCAGAGTAGATTCTGTGTGTTTCTGTGTTTTTTACTTTTTTATTTTTTTTCTTAGTTTTATTTTCTTCTTTTTTTCAACAGCACAGAATTACTGTTTTTGGTGGTTTTCTTTTTTTTAGTTTTTTTTTAGTTTTTTTTTTAGTTTGAATTGCAATTGTTGATCGCTTAAACAACAAGAGCCAAGAGCTCATATGGTATGAGCTCTAACAAAATTCTAAGAATCAACAGATTGATTTAAAAGGAAAATCAGAAGCTTAATGCCGGTCAGGATTTAAAATAAGAGCTCTGAGTCACGATGTCCTTCTAAATACCAAAATTCATTAAGATCCGATCACCCACTCGTAAGTTATAAATACCTAATTTTTCCTCTCCTTTTACGAGGTCCTTCCAAATATGAAGTTTCATGAAGATCCAATCACTCCTTCGTAAATTCAAAATACGTCATTTTTTTTTATTTTTCAGAATTAACCCCCCCACCCCATAGAGCGGATCCGTTCCAATTATGGAAATCACGTGTCTAAGACTTATGCTTATAATTCCCACCGAGTTTCATCCCGATCCCTCCAGTCTAAGCGTTTTACATGATTTTAGGTTCCCCCACCCGAAACTCCCACCAATGTCGCCAGATCCGGTCGGGATTTAAAATAAGAGCTTTGAGACACAATATACTTCTAAATATCAAATTTCATTGAGATCCGATCACCCGTTCGTTAGTTAAAAGTACCTCATTTTTTTTTCTATTTTTTCAGAATTAACACCCCCACCCCCCAACTACCCCAAAGAGAGCGTATCCGTTCCGGTTATGTCAATCATGTATCTAGGACTTGTGTTTATTTTTCCCACCAAGTTTCATCCCGATCCCTCCACTCATTTCCAAGATTTTAGGTTTCCCCATCCCAACTCCCCCCAATGTCACCAGATCCGGTCGGGATTTAAAATAACAGCTCTGAGACACGATATCTTTCCAAACATCAAATTTCATTAAGATCTGATCAACCGTTCGTAAGTTAAAAATACTTCATTTTTTCTATTCTTCCAAATTAACGGGCCCCCCTCCCCCTCCCAGATGGTCAAATTGGGAAAAAGACTCTTTCTAATTTAATCTGGTCCGGTCCCTGCTGCGCCTGCAAAGTTTCATCGTCCTAGCTTACCTGAAAGTGCCTAAAGTAGCAAAACCAGGACCAACAGACCAACAGAATTTGCGATTGCTATATGTCCATTTTTGGTTCTCCAACTACATGCCAAAGTGAGGTAACGTGTTGTAGCTGTAACGTTGTCAGTCATTCATTTGTTAGAAAACTATCAAGCTATTTTGGCACCCTTATCTCGAAGAGCCAACCACAAGATACAGAGTCAAAATTACACCACTAAATGAGATGGAATATCAGAGGTGTATGCAATTTCGAGGCTCCATTTACCTTCCGCACAAGGAGAGGGGACGTTCTGGGAGCGCTAAAGGCGTAATTTGACCCACAAATTATGCCTATTGAAAATTCTTGCATGATTCTGGCTCAGATAGGGTCCACACGCCAAGTTTTATAAGTGTCATATCCTCTAAGGGTTTTCGAATAAACAAATAGTCTTACTACTTCGGTTTAAACCTGTCGTATAGGCAAAGTGTTCACTTTGAACCTCTAATTAAACAAACTGAATATAACTGAGTGTTCAATGATACAAGTAAAGAGGCACAGACCTATCTTTCTGAAAAAAAAAAATACTTGGGACAAGGGAGGACAAGGTTCAGCTTGGGTTTAGTTTATTTTCCGCCAGTTGGGACTTGGCTCGTTTTTACGGTGAATCAGGTCTCCATTTGTTTTCACATTAAATCAAGACTTGGTTAGTATTGGCAACCGTCTGGTTGAAAGTTGCTCTTTGCGAATTAATGTAAATTAGAAACTGGTTTTCATCTGATAGGCTCTTTTAAAATGCATTTTTGTTTTGTTTTAAGTTTTCGGTTATTGTTCGCCGCGGCTTGCTCTTTATTAGGTTGCAATGGCTCTGTAACGACGATGAAACAAAACGAAGAAAAAGACTGCGTTTTAAATACTTTACCTGTGAGCAATCAAAACTTTAATCGGCCTTGGGCCATTTCCAACATGTTTTCCATCTAAGGCTTCCATAGCAGCAGCTGCTTCTGATGTTTTACTGAACTTTACATATGCAATCCCTAGAAATAAAGGAAGGTTTGGGATGGTCTTTTTTATCTCTAGCAATACAGCTCACTTACCTTATAGTTGCCAATCAACCCTTCAGTTCCAGTTTATTTTATTGTTAGAATATTTTAGACTCAGAATATTTTAACCGTTTCGATGGGTTCAGACACCTATCCAGAAAAAATGTTCTTCCGTGCCCTTTCTTTATACCCAGGCACCCTAATGGCAAAAGATGGTCCTAATTCCCTTACTAAGAATTTAAGAGGAGCTTAAAAGGAAGAACAAAAAGACAGATACACAAAATTACCTTTTACATAGAGAAAACATAATCAACACACAATAAAAACAGGCATGATACAACAAGACAAAGAGCAAGACATAATGATAGAAAAAATAGAAACCATCCACATAATATTTTTTTATTTAATTCAGCATCCCCCTCAGAATAGTTTACACCCTTAGTCTTTTTAAAAAACCCAGGATCAAACATGCCCCCTTTTCCCATAAGTATACCCAATAGGGAGACATTGGACAGCTTGCACAATTTCCTACCCTCGCCCCAGGGACTTCTAGGGGCCAAGTCACCCCACATTTTTGTAGATAGGAGCTTGACTTCTACAATAGGGTTCTCTGATACGCTGAATCTGATAGGATGATTTTCATTAGGATTCTATGACTTTAAAGGGTGTTTCCCCCTATTTCTAAAATAAGGCATATTTTCTCAGGCTCGTAACTTTTGATGGGTAAGACTAAACTTGATGAAACTTATATATTTAAAATCAGAATTAAAATGCGATTCTTTTCCATTATTTAGAGTTAAAATGCGATTCTTTTCCATTATTTAGAGTTTTGGTTACTATTGAGCCGGGTCGCTCCTTACTACAGTTCATTACCACGAACTGTTTGATGAGAAGTTTTCAATTTCAAACTGAATGGGTTCCCTACCAACAACAGTCATCTCTTCCATATAAAGTAGCAAAAAAATAATGAATCAAAGGCACATGGCCTTTCTTTTAGGAAGCGTTACAGCGTTGCCTCTGATTTTTGCCACGTTATTTCACACTCAACTCTTTTCTTTCTTTATTTTACTTTTTCTAGTTCTGATCAGTTCTTAATAAGACGTAAATTCCACGCACATATAGGCTATTATGTAAGGCAAGGACGCTTGTAAGACACCATATGAGTACACCCTGGGAGAGGGTCAAATGACTAAAAAAAAACCTATATTGGGGCATTTTTTGGCCAGGCATCGTAACTGGAGAAGTATCACAAGAATACAAAGCCACACTCCAGCGCGAGAATTTTAGATATATGATTAATAGCAATTACTAGTTGTAAGGTGTCCCATTAATTTAATTGAAATGTAGGTCATATAATGTTTAGCCATCAAGTGGGTAGACATTATTAGAAATGTTTAGTCCTTAAGTGGGTGTCTACCGACTAGGTATTATGTTATATTTTTGACAAGCTTTATAGTGCTCAAGGTTAATAAATCTTTGAATATTCACTTGAAGAAAGTCACAGACAGATTTGATTGAATAGGATGGAGGTATCTCTGTAAGATATGTTTTCAAAGAATAGCATCAGGGTGCTCTAGTAATGCTCTCTGAGGTGGGAACTTGTACATATAAAAAATCAAGCTCTCCTCCCAATATTACGGTTTTATTGTACTTTTTTTTTACCCTGCACACCTATGTTGCAGATGTTAGCAGTTCAAGTTTCCCATGTTACCAAACGATACCTAATTACAATTTAATATACAGCAACTATTGCTCAGAATATAAAAACTAATATACGTTTGAATTTTTCCCCGCCCAGATCCAGCATCAATTTTGGCAACTGTCAAATACTCAGCAAACCAAAAACTCGTTCTTAATAACTAAGAGTATAAGTCGAAAAAATTGCACTTAGCTTATTGTGTATAAGATTTCGCTTTGAAAATAATTTTTCTACGAGATTTTTTTCCAAAAAAAAATACCTTTAGCCTCTCCAGTTGACTTATCTTTCACAATCCAAACTTCCTCTACCTTCCCAAATTCTTCAAAAGCAGGTCGCAACTCCTCTTCTGTGACACCTTTATTGCAAACAACAAATAGTCTCGAGTATGGAGGGTCATCATACTTTGTCTTACTTGAGTCTGAAGTTAAACCGTCGGCTCTCATCCTTCTATCATTCATGGTGTTTTACTTCTACCGCTAACTCACTTCTTCAAGAAAAAGAAACCTAAAAAAACGCATACGATAAGTTTTATTAGTATTGTGGCCCAAGAAAAAAAACCGTTAAGCACTATCTTCATTTGCTTTTTTCTGGCAGAATCAGGCAAGTAACATCAAATGGTTGAATAAATGGTAATTGACTTGTGCCTACTTATGCATTACCAAGATATTGCTATTCCAGCCCGTTTTAGTTGCCGCTTTTTTTTCGATTATAAAGGAACGTCGGCCTAGCAACTCGTATAACGTATGTAAGTTTCACGCCCATTTTTTTGCTTTTCAAATTTTGAGCTACCTAATCACTTTTGCCTCTTAAAAAGGGCAATGGAACTTTCAAGGGGGTGGCTTGGTAGAAAAAAGGGCATGGAAAAGGGATAGTTAACCTCCAATCACTTTTGCCTCTTAAAAAGAAAACTTATATTTTGAATCTTTACTTGAATGAGCCTTCTTCTATGATTCTAAAACCATCCCTTCTATAAAAAGTGGCTGGGAGAAAAAGAGACAATAAGTGATTTTCTTACTTCTGCTTGGTATATAAGTATGCAGTTGTACTTCTTCTCATCTACCCCTACGTTCTATAGGGCAAGAGTGAAACCATTTACTTACCAAAGAATAACATAAGCTACAAAATACGGGTCTCTAGGGGTGACTTTGATTTGATAAAAAAGGAAAATTGTTTGACTACTATGGAAGTAGATTATAGTTAACACGCAGCATTTTTTTTTTAGCTAGCCATTTTTTTTGGGGGGGGGGCAAACTCCAAGTGTACATTATTACCTTAAATCGAACTTGCTAGAAATAAGGACAAAACAAGTGTACACCAATCAGTGACGATTGGGCCAGGGGGCATGCGCTGTATCCCATTACTCATCTACCCCTACGTTCTATAGGGCAAGAGTGAAACCATTTACTTACCAAAGAATAACATAAGCTACAAAATACGGGTCTCTAGGGGTGACTTTGATTTGATAAAAAAGGAAAATTGTTTGACTACTATCCGTTCTGCTATTAGAAAACTAAAAAAAAAGAAATCGCGCGGTTGTGATGGTATATCAATTCAGCACCTGCTGTTTTGCAGCGAGCTGTTCCTTGAGCACCTTGCCCTGCTTTTTCAAATAATTTTTAACCTGGGTATAGTTCCTGATTCTTTTTCAATAGGAATATTAACACCTGTGCCTAAAAAGGGAAAGCCACTTAGCCAGTGCTCGTCTTTCCGACCTATAACTGTGGCTACAGTTTTTGTAAGTTATTTGAGGCACTTATTGTCGATGAACTGCGGTCGAAATGCACAGTCCCAGACCATCAATTCGGTTTTCAGCCTAGTCTTGGTAGTGGTCATGCTCTTTCTGCTCTTGTTTCGGCTTTGATAGATGCTGAGAAAAGCGGTGAGAGCATAGCTCTCGCTGCACATGATGTCAGAAGGGCCTTTTATTCACTAATTCATGAGCAGATTATTTTAGATATGGGCCTAGTAGGTGTTGATCCAAGTATGTTAAACCCTTTATATGATATGTATAAAAATTTAAAAGCTAGGCTTAAGCTACCAATAACACCAAACCTGACAAACAACCCGGTACTCCCCGTTGAAAAAGGTGTAAGGCAGGGTGCATTGACATCACCTACCGCATTTAATAACAGCATCGTTAAACCACAATCTAAGTCAAATCTGACATACATTCTGAGAGGAATTGATCTATCGTTAATAAGCTATGCAGACGATGTACTTAATTTGAGCCGCCTCCTTCACGGTTTAGAGGAGAATTTTATCCAGCTTCAAGTAGAATATGGAAAAATAGGCCTTCAGTTTAACGAAAAGAAATCTGATGTGTTGTTATTTAATGCTAAGCAAGGGTCTGCTGTTGATGTTAGGCTGGGTGGTGCTACTGTTCGGCTTGCCGAACACATAGTTTATTTGGGGATCCCTATTGGTCGGTCTATGCTTGAAACACGTCATCTTTTGCAGAGTCATCTGCAGAAGCGGATCTCTTTAGCGTATAGCCGTGTTGTAGTTTATAAGCGTCAGTTTGATCGGCGGATTTTGGCCCATCTATATAATGCAATGGCACTACCTCATTATCTGTATCTAAGTCCCTTTTGGAGGATTTTCCAAAAGGAAGATAAGAAAAAATTGCGGTCTACATATTATAAATATGCAAAGTACCTCTTACGGCTTCCACCATGGACAAGTAACCGTATTGTGACAAGTCGGTATGGGATCATCAACCCTAATGAAGCAATATTAGCCCAGATCGCCAGATATAACTCTAATATTGTTACTCATCCTTGGGCAATTATTTTGAGGCAATAGGTTTTTTATTTTTTGTAGTTAGATACTCATGTGTTCTTTATTTTTCTTGTGTGTTGTGTATTCTTTTGTAGTGAGTTTTTTTTTTTTTTTTTTTTTTTTTTTTTTTGATGGGAATTAAATATGCATGTATGTATGTATGTATTCCTGTACAGTGATATTTAAAGTTGTATGTATGCAAAAGCGGTTTAGTGCTTCATCGAATGTTCTTTATAAATTATTCAATTGTTGTGATGTTTCTTTTTTTTTTTCTCATATTCCTTTTTTTTGTCGTTTTGTCTGTATACTCCGTCTCTGTTTACTTTGTATTGTATGACGGGTTAGAAATAAAATAAAATAATAAAATAAAATATGGAAGTAGATTATAGTTAACACGCAGCATTTTTTTTTTAGCTAGCCATTTTTTAGGGGGGAGGGGCAAACTCCAAGTGTAGGCTACACTATTATCTTAAATCGAACTTGCTAGAAATACGGCAAAACAAGTGTACACCAATCAGTGACGATTGGGCCAGGGGGCATTCGCTGTACCCCATTATATAAAGTCATTGTTTGCTAAACAAATCCTTGTTGAGATTAATTTCAAAAACGGACACCCCCATGGCTTCTGAAGACGGGAACATAATTTTTAATTTCCTGAAAACATTCCTTATTTCAAACTCAATGTTCCTGTTTCTCATAACATAAAAAAAATCGATTATTGAACAAAAGAACAGATGAATGTGGATTAACAGTTTAATATACATATAGTAATTATTATTCCTTAAAGTCTTAATGATTTTGGATTTATTAAAGTTAAAAACGCTAAAACATATCAGATGTATTTTGTTTTCAGTAAATTGCAAATTATCTTCTGGTATTCAGAAGGTATGGGGGGGCTTCAGCAGCGCTCAACTTAGTTTCTGCTCGTTTTGAGTTTGACCCAGTTATTTATTGTAATTCCTGTTCGTTTTGGGTTTCATTTGTTTATTGATGGCTATTTAACCCGGTTATTTTCTAGTAGTTTAACGCTTGGAAAATTATTTTACACTATTTGTGATCGCATTTGGAATAGTGTAGCTCTTTCCTATTTTTGAAAAACTTATTTAGTAGAAACAGTTTTTTAATTCACACAATTTCTTTCATCTTTTTTATTGGCATAGTCCTTTTCATTGGAAAAGAAAAAATATTTTCAATCTTTTTGGTTTTTACTGTAAAAATCCATAGTTTGACTTACTATTCAAATGTTGGAGAAAATTTTCAACAATTTTAATAGCATACGTCCTTTTGAACATCTGGACACACATAGCATTGTTCAATTTGTTTTTACACATCGTCAAATTTTCCGGAAAATAAAACTTAATACCATTCCCAGAAAATTGTATCTATGCCATTTTGACAACTTGGATGCACCTACACTATATTTAGCCCAACATACCTGACTCGACAGTCCCAGAAAGTTTCACATTCACACCAGAAGCCTTAGAAATATTATAACTAATAGGAGTAGACAATTATTACTAGTAATATACACATAGTGTTTTTTATTAGCTCAACACACCTTTCAGCATAAGCCAGTGGTTCCCAAACTAATGGTTACGAGCAAACATTGAGTGGGGCGTTGTCGCGACTATCATTATTCGTAATGTTCAGATTCCGTAGTGATGAGTAGTGGAACGTATTTGTTCTAATCAAAATGAAAAAGGAAATTACAAGTGCTACTTTTATGAATGAAAGACTGTTAAACTACGAAATATGACTGAAATAATTTTTTTATTACTTACATTGCCACACCTTTAAGTTTTTAACTATAATGCTATTTAATTGGGAAGGATGCATTTTGTTTCCGATTTTTCTTCATTACATTTAAGTATTAATTACAACTTTATTTACTTTTAATCAAACTGAGGTTGACATATCCAATTCATTACTTTTAATGTAAACCACATTAAATCCAATACTTACTTTTAATGTAAACCATAGCCGAAAATCGGACCTCACATAGATATGATCAAGTAAAGAAGAGGACTTTCATAGCCTCATCAAATAGGCAAGGATATTTATCAGCAACAGAGAGCCACAATTTCGACAACTCTATACGAATTAAACTATTTTTCAGTGACGTATCTTCGAATAAATCAGTGAGTTCTTTACCTGTTTTGTTGACTTACTCGTAGGTAAGTCGTTACAAATTCAACCCAACGAATCAAGCTTATTTCTTCCCCAAAATAGTCGTCAAAATTATATTTAACACTATCTAATATAAGACTGGGAATTTAGAACAGTACGTTCACCTTAGGCTGTACTTGGTTTTCAATAACATTAAATAAAAAAAAACAAGTTTTTTTCAACTGAAAGTAAAAAGCGACATTAAAACTTAAAACTAATAGAAATTACTCCGTGTATGAAAGGGACAATTCCTTCCCCAACGCCCGCTCTTTACGGTAAAGTTTGACTCTTTCTCTCAACTCTACTTTTTAAAACATTAAAAAATTTTAGCGTAAAGAGAGAACGTTGAAGATGGAATAGCCCCTTCCATACGCGGAGTAATTTCTGTTCGTTTTAAGTTTTAATGTCGCTCCTTACTTCCAGTTAAAAGAACTTATTTTTTCATTTAATTTCCGAACGTTTTTAGATCAATGTATGTTTTGATTTTGGCTCCCCGCGCATGAATAAATAAAACCAAATTTGAGGATTTTTTTTGGCTAAATGGCTTTCTATTAGTTTTGATCGGACGATTTTGAGAAAAAAAGGTGAACAAAAATTGTTTTAAGTAACCAAACAGTTGGAGGGCACCCAGGCCCCCTCCAACGCATATTTTTCCCCAAAGTCACTGGATCAAAATTTGAGTTAACTATTCTGTTCAGCTTAGTCAAAAACCTAATTACTATGTCTTTGGGGACGACTTAATCCCCCAGTGTCCCCGGGGGAGGGGCTGCAAGTTCAAAACTTTGAGCAGTGTTTGCACATAGTAATGGTTATTATGAAGTGTACTGACGTTTTCAGGGGAACTTTTTCGCGTTGGGGTGGGGGGGTCTGGGGTAGGGGTTACGTGGGAGTTACTTAACTAGGATAAAAGTCAACAAGTCACTTGATGTCATTTTGACGCTTTTTCCAAATATAATAATTGCTTCAGGTGTAAATTCTATTCTGACCCCTAAAAGGGGCCCATAAAGATAACTGATTTATATCACCACACAAGAAAGTGATAAAAACATACCAATTTTTATGATGTAAATATTCAAAAACGACACGAAATAAAGACATTGATTTAACGTTCAAATGCCACACAAAATTGAGTATGTAAATGTTATTGCAAAATTTCAAACGTTTACCAGATGTTTGAATAAAAGGGCATGGTTAAACTTTGAGTTACCTTAATAATAGCAAAAAAAGTAAGCAAAATTTACGAATTTTTTGTTCTATCAAAAGGGCAGGAAACAAAAGGAAGGCATAGAAAAATATCAGCATGGTCGCCAATCACTTTCGATTATTACAGTTGTTTACAAATTGGTTTTCTGTCATTTTTTAGAAGGAAGGCTATCTGTTTTTACTCAATCTTTTCTTTTATTACCATTGTATTATCCCAATATTTATTGTGCAGAAAAATGTTTGGGAGTAGACAAAGGCATTTTTCAATATTTTGTGTATTATCTTCAATTTACAATTCCCCTAAGTGTTAAATTAAGCATTTTACCTTGGTGTCATGCTCTCTTAACCTTGGAATGAGATTTATTATTTTGATTCCCCTGGAAATATGATTTTTGTTGTTTTATGTTTTCATCTTACATTGTTACTGATACTTGTTCTTTTACCAATATCACGTTTTTATTGTCACCAGCAACAGAACCAGCAAACCAAACCACCATGACACCCAAAGGCAGAAAACAAATGCAAGCAAGTCCATTCAAGAAAAAGGACAGCTGTGCAGTTCATAGTATAGACCTTGATAATTCTGCATATACAATTAATTATGATCAGTATGGAAAATGGCTGTGTGCAAACTGTCCTACTTAAGAAAGTGACTTCAAAAAAAGGTTGCCAATGGTTATGTATCCTATGTCAAGTTAACCAAATTGATACTCAAGCTTTATCCCAGCAAACGGGCAAAAATCCCAGCAAGATAATGCACAACAAAATGAACGAAGAGCAGCGGAAAAGAAACCTAGTTTCATATGCCATTTCTATGACTTCAGACAGCAACATATATATTCATAACTATTTATGAGTCCCAATATGGCCTGTCACCCATTACTATTTTAAACATAAAATGTCTACCTACTAGGCTTCCTGTTACCAGTAAATCAGTTGAAAGATCTTTCCTACTTTTTATTGTGCCTACAGCCCTGATCAAACATACTATCCTTGAGAAGTTTAAGCTGGAGATCTGTTTCCATGATGACATGTCAAGATCAGACAGAACCGGAAATAAGGTGCTTGTTGAAAAATTGGAAGCCAAAGCTACCCCTTACGAAAAGACCTCACTATCTGGATTGGGAGAATCAGTCCAAAAAACAGAGCAGTGGGTAGTGTAAAAACACACACCCCACATCCATGGAAATGTAAGGCTGTCATATTTTGTACATAGTGTTAATAGTGGTGATGATAATGAAAGTAATGTCTCCATGTTATACAGCATTTTTCATGTTTGTAACATGTCACCTCAGGCAATTTGAGTACCATATCCTGCATCAAAGATTATCCTTTTTGCCAAGTTAAAGGTTCTTTCCACACAGAACATGATGAACAATAAACCAACAACTTCTTGCACAAGAGTCCATATTTTTGCAGCATAGACCAATAAATGAACTCAGAAGTCTAGTTTATCATAAAGAATATGATCTGGCTCTACTAACTGAAGTATGCCCAAAGAATATCTGGAGCAGATTTGAAGATAAAGACATTCAAATGCCCAGTTACCAAATCATCTCTAACCTCTCATCAAAAGAATGCAAGCATGGACTCAAAGTTTATGCAAAAGCTGCAAATACTTCCCAGAAAATTAAATCTAGTCTGTTACATGTATACACCATTTGCTTTGAAATATGCAGACCAACACCCAGCCAGGATTGGATGTGTATACAGAAGCCCCTCAGCTCCCTCTTGTATAGATACCAATTATGCACTCTTGAACATGTTTTGCAAAACCACAGGGCACTACTTGACCTAGTCTTTGTTAATAACAGCAAACTGATCCAAAGGATAAACTATCTCCCAACTATTGGTAAAAGTGGTCACCTTGCCAGTGAATCAGTTATTTGTTGACACAAAGTGAGAAACAGGCATAAAAAAGATATTTACAGATTAAAAGGAAATCAAGGATAAACTGAGGCAGATCAACCAGGAATCAACACTCAAGGGTAGAATCAACAAGCAATGGGAGATAGTTTTGTTACAGTCAAAGAAACATGGCAACAGAATACAACAGACAATTTGCCAAATATCCAAAAGCTTGCCAATATGACAGCAAAGAAACTTAAAGAAATCCCATTGGAAAAAAGGATAAGCCAAGAAGGATAAGGACAAGGATAAGCCATTTTCCATATGGAAAATAGGTCTACAACCAAAGTAAAATTGAATACCAAGAAATTCTGAAATCATGTATTTAGTAAAAATCACAACTGAAGATCCATAGAAAATTTATTCATATATGAAGAAAACAAAGTCAAAGGCACATAAAGTACAGTCAATCCTCAAAATGAGCAGTTCACCTCATGAACCGGATATTATGGGGTTATATTCACTTCCCAATCTTAAGCACAATATCCTAAAGCAGATGAGTAATATTGTGGTTACTATATCTATGGCTTAAACAGAACCTAAAAGCCTGGACACCAATGAGACAGCTGGTCCTGACAACATTCATCCCTGCCAAACAAAAGAAGCTGTTAGCAAAAGTGCCTTAGCATAGACTTTACTTTTGCAATATTCCCTTGATCATAAGAAATTCCTTTCCCAGTGGAAATGAGCCTATCTTCAAAAAGGGGGATTGATTAAAGGCAGAAAGTTATGGACCTATCAGCCTCAAATCTGCAGTTACAAAAGCCTTTGAGAGGATTATGGTAATTGTTTATTTTCATCACATGCTGTCTAAACTGGACAATGTACTGCAAAGCAACATAGTTTTCAGTTTAGAGCACTTAGAAATGCTAAATCTAGAAGTGCATCCAATTTTCAGCTTTCTAAAATACATTTTTTAGCTTTCTAAAATCCCCCTTCAAAAAACTAAAAATGCATAAAGTGGGCAGGGTTTTGAAGCTGAGGGAAATGTTGGGGTTGTACAATAAAATACACTTCATGTTATACAACATAATTTCTTTATAGTAAAAAGTCAAAAGATAATTTAAAAACTTACACAACCATTAATGCTAATTATCCACTTTCACTTTTGAGTTTAAACTAACAAGTGAACTGCTGAATCAGAGCAATTAGTTAAATATTACATTTATGTCCTGTTGATTTGAAGAAATGCCTTCTGATGGAATGGAGATTATACAGTTTTTCAGTTCAAGATTCAATTTGTTTGAAAAGATGCTTTGGCTATGGAAGGCCTTGGTGAAACAAATTTCGTTGAATACTGAGGTAACATTACCTATAGAGTAAAGTAAATTGGTCAATGAGCCCATGTGGGCATCATGTATTCTATATTTGTTGAATAATTATTTGCCCTGAAGCCTGATAGAGTAAACAAAAAGTAGGTCGTAATGATGATAGTGATGATAATCTGTGTGGTAGAAAATTAATTGCAGTATATTAAAAACAAAAATATTAAGGACTGAATTCATAAATCTAAACGCAAGTATTACCAGTCGTTTCAGAAGAATTTACCGAAAAGAACAATATATGAATTAACTGAATTGGTGTTTAGTCAATGCAGTATTTTGACATTGAAATCTGAACTCTCATGACCTGTTTTGTTTGAAAAACAAAACAGGTCACCTCTTTTTTTTAGATCCTTATTCAGGAAACCAGTGCCTGAAATCCTTTTGGTTAGTTTTCTTTTCAATTATCTTGTTACCTTTTTTTAAATACCATACAATCTTTAATAAACAAGAAGGCTCTTTTTTTACTATTTTTTGGGCCTTTAAGATCAATACAACTTTTATAATAATTTTTTTTGCTATGCAATTGTGGAGGATTATAATAGCTAGGCTACCATTGGTTAACAGATAACAAATATAATAACACAAAACTTTAAAGGGAATTAAATGGTTGGTGGGAATTGCCAGTACTCAAGCTGTCTATTCCCAGTAATTGAAGACCTACATGCTGGCTAGCTGATGAGTGATGTGTCCACTCACTTCTTAGCTAATTAATGGAAAAGATGAAACATTTATTCAAACCATGATATTTGTAAAATAGAGAATTTTATAGCCAGTAGCCTTCTACTTTTAGTTTATTAGCATGTTTCCTACAGGTGTGGTTAACCATATCAAATTTATTGTAACTATAACCAACAGATAGGCCTATTCTTTTTTGTCAGTTTACGAAAAAAAGCAATACCAGTTGTAATTTACAAATTAAAAAAATACTCATTTTATTAAACATGCTCAGAATTTACAAGGGTATTTAAAAGCTTTTGATTTGATGTCATTGTGGCTGGAAATCTGTTTTTTCCGCCCAATATACAGCTTCTGAGTCTGGAAATTTGCCTTGTTCAGCAATGTTACCTAATCCTAGACTGGCATGATACTTTATAATACTAAAATGGTCAAGTAAACATAAGGATTTCTTACTAATTTATAAATAATAAATTCCAAACTCTGTCGAATAACTCTGCTTCTTCAGTATGTTTATTCGGTACAGCCGCCGGTAAGTCATAAGAAAAAATATCAATGAATGGACAAAAAAATCACTAAATTTTTAATCGACTAATGAGGACTGCTCAGCTGTCCAAAGGAATAACCATGAAAATTTCATATTTTGCCATTTTAATTTATATATCGCACCATACTATTTCGACCAGGTGTACTCCAAATTCGTATATCTTGACTTCTATAAGTCAGTTTTGTAAATCGTGGCAATACCGTAAATTTATTGTCAAAAACTTGCAGCAAAACCATGAATGTGACCTCGGATTCCACGTCAAAACCGTAAATGTACCTCCACTAATCAGAATGCCTCTAAAAATGACGTATTCGCCCATTCATGGTTTTGTTTTTGTAATATTCGTAGCTTTTATCTAGTCGGCGGTCAGAAGACATAGCCGTGAACGTCACTTTTTAACATTTTGAGTTACATATCGTCCCATACTATTTCGACCACGCTATTTCAATTGGCACAGTCCAAATTCGTCTGTCTTGACTCCTTTTATAAGTCAGTTTTGTAAATTGTGGCAAAACCGTGAATATATTGTCAACAACTTGTAGCAAAACCGTGAATGGGGTCATAGATTCTATGTCAAAACCGTAATTTATTTTCACCAATCAGAAAGCCCCTAAAAATGAAATATTGACGAGTTCACGATTTCGTCTTACAATATTCTCAGATTTTATCTAGTGATAGCCATGACTCTGATCTACTCCAAGGTACTTTCATAACTGTAGAACCACCACCAGCACTCACAACAGCTTTAGAACCATTAGCAGCACTTGAGGTTGACGAACTTAAGGAAAGTCCTGCCTTCACGAATTTGGAGCCTCTGGAGTCGTGTCCGGAATACTTAATTTAGATGAACATTTATCTCATTAATGATGTGCGTGTTTTTATTCTGGATTCGGTTGCCATTTTTCCCCAACCACTAGAAACATCTATCATCTTAGTTAAACAAAATATACAAACCACTTATAATAACCTCAGTTGAAGCATATCGGAAGGTACTTTTGTCAATGGACATATCTTTGAAAAAGCCAACATAAGATATGAGTAACATCTGATTGGACCATGATAACAAAGTGTTGAATTTACCAATATTGAAATCTTGAAGTGGGAAAGGCATAAATCAAGAGCGACCAAAATTTCCCTAGAGTGAAAAGAAAATGTACAAACAAAGTGATAAGAATTTTTTTTTTTACGTCGACATCCATAAAAATTTGCTCCTGCCCATGATGCCATAGATAAAGGGGTGTCTTTTTCCCAAGTCGACTCATCATCTTCAACGAAACATTTTTCCCTGTGAATCCAAAACTGGACGAAAACTCTGCTTGTCGTTTGGCAAGAAGTTGTTCAGAAACGTGAAGCTGACAACGCAGCAAGTGCGTTCGTCAAAATCATTGAAAACTAATCGGGCGTTGAATTGTTTGAGTTCTGGGCGGACAACTGCACAGCTCAGAATTAGAACTGGACTATTTTCCCAGATCTTAGTTTTACTTGTGAATGATCATAGCCACCTGGATCCGAAGGAAATTCTTCACAATTTTTTTAACAAAGGCCATAGTCACATGGCTGTCGACGATGGTCCCCACTGCAATATTGAAGAAAAGAAATATCTGCGGTTAGGCGGATATATTGTTTTGAAAATCTTTGCACGCTTATCAAAGAGTCGCGAAGTAAACCAGTAAAAGTATTGTCAATACAGATTTAGGATATCTGAATATGCAAAAGTGAAAAAAAGTCGGGCAAGCTCACGTTCAAAGTAATTGATGCAGTGGAAGTTAAATTTGTCAGGGGGCATTTTTTACGTTTTTACAAACTAGATCTTGGCAAAAAGTCTTACATCAAGTGTGATTTCTTAGAGAAAAGTGCAAAGAAACCAAGGTCTTTACCTGAATGTAGAAGTACAAACAGAGGTATTACAGAGGCGAAAAAAAAGAAGTGTGGGCACTCTGTTGCCGTATGCTTCACTTGAAAAAAAAACACATTTCTGGGCGAAAGTTCTTGTTGCTGTTAAACTAAACCAAAGTGCACTATGCATGTGCTGGTTGTCAAAAAGTTGCATCTCAGGAACTGATAGGGGAATTAACGTGAAACTCTATGGGCTACTACTGCCACTATTGCTGCTACTATGATTGAACTAAATCAAAAGGTTTTAAGTGCATTAAGGTTGTCAAAATTGTATATATAATGTTGCAGGGATAGAGTAAGTCATTAAGTTTGATTTTTTGATGAAAGTTCAATGAGTTTAAAGTTACAGCAAAAACTAAAAGAGATTCTACATTCAGGTAAAGACCTTGGTTTCTTCGCCCTCTTCTCTAAGAAATCTCAATAAAGTATTCCGGACACGATTCAAAAGGCTCCAAATTCGTGAAGACAGGACTTTCCTTAAGTTCGTCGACCTTAAGTGCTGCTAATGGTCCTAAAGCTGTTTTGAGTGCTGCTGGTGATTCTACAGTTATGAAAGTACCTTGGAGTAGTTCTTGAAAGATTTTGAGAAAAAGGAGCAAAGAAGGAGGCCTAGTTGCCCTCCAATTTTTTGGCTGCTTAAAAATGCAACTACAACTTATAATTTTTTACGAACGTTTTCATAAGTAAAAGATATACGTAAATTACGAATTAAATTACGTTGCGAACTTCTATATTTGTGCGTTTTTATTGCGCATATGAGGGGGCTCACCCCTTTTCGATGCCTCGCTCTTTAAACTAAAATCGCAAGTTTTATCCATATTCTTTAAGAATGACCCCTGAATCACAAAGACCGTAGAATAAATAGTTGAAATTACTAAAAATACTTTAGCGTAAAGAGAAAGGTATTACGAGGAAGTAAACCCCTCATATGCGCAATAATTTCTGCTCGTTTTAAGTTTTAATACTGTTTCCTACTTTCAGTAGAAAAAACTTTTCGTATTTATTTTTTCATTGTGATTCTAAGTGTTAAGATAATCTAAGCAGCCCCGAAGTTCAGCTTCCCCATAATTCCAAAGTGAAATTACGTCATCATCAATTGTACAGTTGTCATTTTGTTCTCAAAATTTGAGAACATTCCGATAGAGTTATCGGAATGTATAAAACTAGGAAACTAGGAAAATAGCTTCTTTATAGATATACAACTGTAAAGTGACCATTTTGTTCTCAAAATTTGAGAATATTCTGACAGAGTATCAGAATGTTCTATCAGAACATTTGATGTTCTGATAGATTATTCTATACAGCTGACATACGACAGTTTATAGTTTATGTGATAGACAGTTGATAGAAGAAATATACAGAAATAAACATAATTTATAGAAAAAATAAAACAGAAGCTATTTTCCTAGTTTCATAGTTTTATACATTCCGATAACTCTATCGGAATGTTTTCATATTTTGATAACAAAATGGTCACTGTACAGTTGTGTATCTATAAAAAAGAAGCTATTTTTCTAGTTTCAGAGTTTGACTCTTCTCTTAACTCTACTTCTTAAAACAATAAAAAAATTTAGCGTAAAGAGTGTGGCGTTGAGGAGGATAAGTCCCTTTCATATACGGAGTAATTTCTGTTCGTTTTAAGTTTTAATATCGCTCCTTACTTTCATTTAAAAAAAGGTTTTTTTTATTTAATTTCTTGACGTTTTTTAATTAAAGCAAGTTTTGATCTTGGCTCTCCGCATATAAATAATTAAAATTTTTGTATAAATGGCTTTCTCATAGTTTTAATCGGAAGATTGGAAAATTGGAAGAAAGGAGAGAAGGAGGAAACCTAGTTGCCCTCCAATTTTTTGGTTACTTAAAAAGGCAACTAGAACTTTTTGAGCATTGTCCACAACGGAGGCAAGAGAAGCCCGATACAAGTTTAACTTTTCTAAGTAAATATCCGGAAAAGTGTTAACTTCGCTGAATGCATTTGCTACTCCTTTGGTTTTTTCCTTCACAGCTTCATCAAAATTTTCTTGGTATGGTTCCAGCTGAGATTCTTGAACCGTTCATACCTCATGCGTGCCGTAACAGAAAACAACGTAGTGTGATCCGTTTTTCTTTTGAACAGTATCCACAATTCGAACCGGCCATTTTGGATATCCTTTGAATTTTGCAAACGCCAGTCCTCTAATTTCGAATCCTCCAGGCATATCGGATAATTAGAAAAATGTTACTTTTTAATTGTATTTCTTATTTATAGACGTGCCAGCCTTCGTCTGTTTCTCATTAAAATTATCCAGAAAAAGTATCCAAACAGATTTAACTTCTTCGTCACTGAGTGATTAGATCCAATACTTTTACAAAACGTATCAAGTCAATTTGTTGCGTAACACTGAAATCACTATTCAAAATAAAGTCCTTTTTCAACACTGGTATTAACTGGACGAAGTCTGAAAGAAAACTGAACGAAGTCTGACTGAATACTGGATGAATACTGAATGAATGAATGAATACTTTCACTTATAAATAATTTTATTTGCCCTGATCATCTTCGCCATAGTCAAGACAAGAGATAAGGAAAAGGAGCCTGCAGAGACAAATTAATTTAAGCATGTTTTGATCTTGGTTCTCCGCACATAAAAACAATTAAAACGAAATATGAATATTAATTTTTTGGGGCTAAATGGCTTTTCCATAGTTTTAATCGGAAGATTTTGAGAAAAAAGGAGCAAGGGAAGAGGCCTAGTTGCCCTCCAATTTTTTGGTTACTTAAAAAGGCAACTATAACTTATAATTTTTTACGAACGTTTTCATAAGTAAAAAATATACGGAAATTATGAATTAAATTACGTAGCGAACTTCTATATTTGTACGTTCTTATTGCGTATATGACGGGGCTCACCCCTTTTCGATACCTCGCTCTTTAAACTAAATCGCAAGTTTTATCCCAATTCTTTAAGAATGACCCCTGAACCACAAAGGCCATAGAATAAATAGTTAAAACTACTAAAAAATACTTTAGCGTAAAGAGCAAGGTATTACGAGGAAGTAAACCCCTCATATGCGCAATAATTTCTGCTCGTTTTAAGTTTTAATGCTGCCTCCTACTTTCAGTAGAAAAAACTTTACATATTTATTTTTTCATTGTGATTCTAAGTGTTAAGAAAATCTAAGAAGTCCCGAAGTTCAGCTTCCCCATAATTCCGAAGTGAAATTACGTCATCCACATAACGACCCCGGGAGACGTGTTTTAACAAATAAGAATTTAATGTCCAATTTTCAAGGTTCTCGGCATAAATATTTGCCAGTAGCCTGGATAAAGGTCCCCCATGGGTAACCCATTTTTTGCTGATAAAAAGAATCGCAAAACTGAAAATACATAGAAAACTTCATAAAAAATACATAGAAAAATTTTAAAACTTCACAATCAATTCCCGTCCTTTCTTAAAAAATTGAGAAAAAATTCAAGCCATAGCGTGTTGAGGGAGGGACCCATATGTTTGAGCAGTAGTTCTTAAAGAACTTAGAAGAAAATTGAAGCTATAGCGTGTTGAGGGAGGAACCCATGTGTTTGAGCAGTAGTTCTTAAAGAACTTAGAAGAAAATTGTAGCTATAACGTGTTGAGGCAGGGACCCATGTGTTTGTGCAGCAGTTCTTAAAAAAGCAGTTCTCAAATTATGAGAACAAAATGGTCACTGTACAGTTGTATATCTACAAAAAAGAAGCTATTTTCTTAGTTTCTGTACTAGATCTGAAAATGGTCACTGTACAGTTGTATATCTATAACAAGAGCTAAGAGCTCATATAGCACTTGTGACGAGGCGACAAGAGCTAAGAGCCAAGAGATCATATGGTATGAGCTCTAACAAAATTCTATGAATCAATACATTGATTCAAAAAGGAAAATAAGAGGCTTGATCCCGGTCAGGATTTATAATAAGAGCTCTGAGTCACGATGCCCTTCTAAATATCAAAATTCATTAAGATCCGATCACCCACTCGTAAGTTATAAATACCTAATTTTTTCTAATGTTTCCTCTCCCTTTAGCCCCCCAGATGGTCGAATCTGGGAAAACGACTTTATCAAGTCAAATTGTGCAGCTCCCTGACAAACCTACCAATATTCATCGTCCTAGCACGTCCAGAAGCACCAAGCTCGCCAAATCACTAAACCCCTCCCCCCAACTCCTCCAAAGAGAGCGAATCCAGTACGATTCTGTCAATCAGGTATCAAGGACATTTGTTTATTCTATCCACCAAGCTTCATCCCGATTCCTCCACTCCAAGTGTTTTTCCAAGATTTCCCCCTCCAACTTACCCCAATGTCAAAAGACCTGGTCGGGGTTTGAAATAAGAGCTCTGAGACATGGATTCCTTCAAAAATATAATTTCATTAAGATCCGATCATCTATTCATAAGATAAAAATGCCCCAATTTTCACGTTTCCCAAGAATTCCGGTTTCCCCTCCAACTCCCCCCAATGTCACAGGATCTAGTCGAAATTTAAAATTAGAACTTTAAAGCACAAGATCTTTATAAATATCAAAATTCATTAAGATCTGGTCACGATTTCGTAAGTTAAAAATACCTCAATTTTCAAAATTACCCCCCCCCCCCAATTCCACCAAAGAGAGCAGATCCGGTCCGGTTATTTCAGTCACGTATCTTAGACAGGTTTCTATTCTTCCCGTCCAGTTTCATCCTGATATCACCGCTTTAAGTATTTTCTAAGATTTCCAGCCCCCCAACTGCCCCCCCTTAATTACGCTTGAGTTACTCCTGTTGAGATTTAAAATAAGAGATTTGAGTTACGAGGATCTTCTAAATATGAAGTTTCATGAAGATCCGATCACTCCTTCGTAAGTTAAAAATACGTCATTTTATCTAATTTTTTTTAATTACCCCCCCCCCCCCAACAGAGCGGATCCGTTCCAACTATGTAAATCACATATCTCAGACTTCTGCTTATTTTTCCCACTAAGTTTCTTCCCGATCCCTCCAATCTAAGCGTTTTCAATGATTTTAGGTTCCCCCAACCCAAACTTCCCCCAATGTCGCCAGATCCGGACAGGATTTAAAATAAGAGCTTTGAGACACGATATCCTTCTAAATATCAAATTTCATTGAAATCCAATCACCCGTTCGTAAGTTAAAAATACCTCATTTTTTCTAATTTTTCAGAATTAACCCCAACCCCAACTACCCCAAAGAGAGCGGACCCGTTCCGGTTATGTCAATCATGTATCTAGGACTTGTGCTTATCTTTCCCACCAAGTTCCATCCCTATCCCTCAACTCGAAGTGTTTTCCAAGATATTAGGTTCCCCCCTCCCAAATCCCCCCAATGTCACCAGATCCGATCGGGATTTAAAATAAGAGCTCTGAGACACGATATCCATCTAAATATCAAATTTAATTGAGATCCGATCACCCGTTCGTAAGTTAAAAATACCTCATTTTTTCTAATTTTTCAGAAATAATCCCCCCCCAACTACCCCAAAGAGAGCGGATCCGTTCCGTTTATGTCAATCATGTATCTAGGACTTGTGTTTATTTTTCCCACCAAGTTTCATCCCGATCCCTCCACTCTAAGTGTTTTCCAAATTTAGGTTTCCCACTCCCAAATCCCCCCCAATGTCACCAGATTCGGTCGGGATTTATAACAAGAGCTCTAAGACACAATATGCTTCTAAACATCAAATTTCATTGAGATCCGATCCCCCGTTCGTAAGTTAAAATACCTCATTTTTTCTAATTTTTCAGAATTAACCGGCCCCCACCCCCCCCCCCCCCAGATGGTCAAATCGGGAAAACGACTATTTCTAATTTAATCTGGTCCGGTCCCTGATACGCTTGCCAAATTTCATCGTCCTAGCTTACCTGGAAGTGCTTAAAGTAGCAAAACTGGGACCGACGGACCGACAGAATTTCCGATTGCTATATGTCACTTGGTTAATACCAAGTGCCATAAAAAAGAAGCTATTTTCTTAGTTTCATAGTTTTATACATTCTGATAACTCTATCGGTATGTTCTCAAATTTTGAGAACAAAATATTCACTTTACAGTTGCATATCTACAAAAAAGAAGCCATTTTCCTAGTTTCATAGTTTTATACAATCTGATAACTCTATCGAAATTATCTCAAATTTTTAGAACAAAATGGTCACTGTACAGTTGTATATCCACAAAAAAGAAGCTATTGTCCTAGTTTCTTACATTCCAATAACTCTATCGGAATGTTCTCAAATTTTTAGAACGAAATGACCACTGTACAGTTGTATATCTATAAAAAAAAGAAGCAATTTTCCTAGTTTCATAGCATTATACATTTCGATAAATCTATCGGAATATTCTCAAATTTTGAGAACAAAATGACCACTTTACAGTTGTATATCTATAACAAAGGAGCTATATTCCTTGTTTCATAGTTTTATACATTCCGATAACTCTATCGGAATGTTCCCATTGAAAATAACAGCTAAACGACAAACATTGGACATGTAGTTACATTGTTAATATCAATAAATGGTGATTTTGTAACAACCTGAGCTTAAATTCATGAGTTTACAAGACTGACTGTACAGAAAAGTAACCACAACAATGATTTTTGTGATTCCTCAACGGAAATTGCAAAATTTGAGACTTTTCCATTGACAATAACAGCCAAATGACAAACTTTCGACTTAAAATTGCATTGATAATATCAATTAATGGTAATTTTTTGTCAACCTGAACTTAAATCCATAAGTTT
Source organism: Artemia franciscana (assembly GCF_032884065.1). NCBI lineage: Eukaryota > Metazoa > Arthropoda > Branchiopoda > Anostraca > Artemiidae > Artemia > Artemia franciscana. The sequence goes on from NC_088870.1 coordinate 25,364,132, forward strand.
CCAGGACTGACTGTACAGAACAGTCACCACAACAATAATTTTCCTGACACTTCAGCTGGAATTGTAGAATTGGAGACTTTTCCATTGACAATAACGGCCAAATTACAGACTTTCGACTTGTAATTGCATTGTTAAGGTCAGTAAATGGTCAATTTGTGTCAACCTGAACGTTGTATTGCTAAGATCAGTAAATGGTAAATTTGCGTCGCCCTGAACTCAAATCCATGAGATTTTCATGATACTGATACAATAATTTTCCTGATACTTTACCAAAAATTGTGGAATTAGGAACTGCTCCATTGACAATCGGGTTGCAAAAATTAACGACCAAATGATAAATTCTAAACCTGAATTATTATCGGTAAATTAGACACACAATGGCAAATTCAGGTTGAATTGAAAAAAACTAATGAGATTCAAAGAAAAATCACACAGAACCGTAACAATAGTACCTAATTTTTTACATTTCTCTTGGGAGAGAAAAGTTAAGAGATATTTACGCTGACAATCAAACGGTAAAAATAATCATTACGCAAGGTATACTCTGCTGGAATTCTAAGTGGTATATAATGGTAAGTTTGAGTCGACGTAAAAACAAACAAATGAGAATCGAAATTATGGCACAGAAACATGACCACCTTAGCCAACTATTTTCTCATGAAATCATAGAACCAGATATTTTTTTTTTAGACCCAGACTGTAAATTTGATGACCAAATAATTACTAATCTAGTAGTTAATAGTCAATAATTTAATGACCAAATGCTTTAAATTGCTATATGTCACTTGGTTAATACCAAGTGCCATAAAAAAGAAGCTATTTTCTTAGTTTCATAGTTTTATACATTCTGATAACTCTATCGGTATGTTCTCAAATTTTGAGAACAAAATGGTCACTTTACAGTTGCATATCTACAAAAAAGAAGCCATTTTCCTAGTTTCATAGTTTTATACATTCCGATAACTCTATCGAAATTTTCTCAAATTTTTAGAACAAAATGGTCACTGTACAGTTGTATATCTACAAAAAAGAAGCTATTTTCCTAGTTTCATAGTTTTATACATTCCGATAACTCTATCGGAATGTTCTCAAATTTTTAGAACGAAATGACCACTGTACAGTTGTATATCTATAAAAAAGAAGCAATTTTCCTAGTTTCATAGCATTATACATTCCGATAGATCTATCGGAATATTCTCAAATTTTGAGAACAAAATGACTACTTTACAGTTTTATATCTATAACAAAGGAGCTATATTCCTTGTTTCATAGTTTTATACATTCCGATAATTCTATCGGAATGTTCCCATTGAAAATAACAGCCAAATGACAAACATTGGACATGTAGTTACATTGTTAATATCAATAAATGGTGATTTTGTAACAACCTGAGCTTAAATTCATGAGTTTACAAGACTGACTGTACAGAAAAGTAACCACAACAATGATTTTTGTGATTCCTCAACGGAAATTGCAAAATTTGAGACTTTTCCATTGACAATAACAGCCAAATGACAAACTTTCGACTTAAAATTGCATTGATAATATCAATTAATGGTATTTTTTTGTCAACCTAAACTTAAATCCATAAGTTTCCAGGACTGACTGTACAGAACAGTAACCACAACAATAATTTTCCTGACACTTCAACTGGAATTGTAGAATTGGAGATTTTTCCATTGACAATAACGGCCAAATTACAGACTTTCGACTTGTAATTGCATTGTTAAGGTCAGTAAATGGTCAATTTGTGTCAACCTGAACGTTGTATTGCTAAGATCAGTAAATGGTAAATTTGCGTCGCCCTGAACTCAAATCCATGAGATTTTCATGATACTGATACAATCATTTTCCTGATACTTTACCAAAAATTGTTGAATTAGGAACTGCTCCATTGACAATCGGGTTGCAAAAATTAACGACCAAATGATAAATTCTAAACCTGAATTATTATCGGTAAATTAGACACATAATGGCAAATTCAGGTTGAATTGAATAAAAACTAATGAGATTCAAAGAAAAATCACACAACCATAACAATAGTATCTAATTTTTTACATTTCTCTTGGGAGAGAAAAGTTAAGAGATATTTACGCTGACAATCAAACGGTAAAAATAATCATTACGCAAGGTATACTCTGCTGGAATTCTAAGTGGTATATAATGGTAAGTTTGAGTCGACGTAAAAACAAACAAATGAGAATCGAAATTATGGCACAGAAACATGACCACCTTAGCCAACTTTTTTCTCATGAAATCATAGAACCAGATGTTTTGTTTTTTTTTAGACCCAGACTATAAATTTGATGACCAAATAATTACTAATCTAGTAGTTAATAGTCAATAATTTAATGACCAAATGCTTTAATTAGAAATGTGATAACTGATAAATAATCAACTTTACTTAGATGTTAAATCGTATACTTGGACTTGTTGATAAATTGAATTTCTGTTCAAAAACTCAAATTGACAATCTCAATGCCGAGTGTAATCCAAAGGACTCAATAATAAATTAGAACAATTTAATGTGCTGCACAGCAACTCTATTGGTTACGTTGTTTTCTTTCTATCGCAACCAACGGGATAGTAGTTTGCTAACGGTATGAGGTAGAGATAAAAAAAAACTTATTCCAATATGAGGATTGTAAAATGAAAGAGAGAAGTTTCTTTGAAGCTAGCAAAATTCCCAGTAAACTGTCTAGAAATAGAAATATTTTTTACTCTATTCTACTAAATAGTATGAAAAAGAAGTAAAAGAAAAAGTCTCAAGTCAAAAAGCAAACCTCTTAGGGACCATAAAAAGTACGAATATAGGGTTATCTCTTCGGGACCTAGAGTCAAAAATTTTGGTCACTTCCAGACTTCTTTGCAAAAATTCTGGAAAGGTGAAACTGAATATCCAAAATTAAGAATATCAAAATACGTTTACCCGCTATTCAAAATATAAGAAGGATTTGAGGAGAGAGTTTTCCAAAAATATTACATGTATTCTCCTTTTTTTCAATTAAATAGGAAAATATTCTGTCTCTCTCAAACAAGTCCATCCACTATTCGATACATAACTGGGAAGGGGGGAAGGGGGGGGGGCAGAGTAGATATTTACATAGTTTTAATTTGCATGATTATCTGAAATCGTTATCCGATCTCAACCAAACTTAATAAGAAGTAATTACTTGTGTTTTAGTAATTCATTTATAAGTAAAAATCTAACGAAATGTGAAGCAAATTAGTTTATTTAAATGAAGCTTTTAAATAAATACCAGACAGTCTTTCTGCAATAAGAAGGGAGGTATCATCAAACAGCACCCTTATTCAGGCTAGGGTCTAAATGAAGTGATAATATAGATTAATTCACACCCCCTCCATAACTACTTCTATATTGATCTGAAGGCTTGTGGAGAGTTCGCAAATTTGGGCATAAGCCCCTCCACCTACACAATCACCCACCACCCGTTATTCATAATAGCTGAGACAATTATACATCACTTTTTATCAAGTTCAACGTTCCCTCTCAACATGCCCTCACAGTTTCAATTTAATACACTAAGCTGTTCCCAAGACATTGCAGATATGTCCTTTTGACAACCTGGATAGACGTAATACATTTTGACATAGTTCAACTTCCTCCTCAACTTTCCCAGGATGTTTCGCAGTTTTACCCTTAGCTTTTTCGGATATCCAAGATCAAACATACCCCTCTTCTCCATAAAAACCTATATCAAAGCCATGGGCAACTTTCATAATTTACAGTCCTTGCTTCAGGGTCTGTGGGAGTCATGAGACCTTTTGGAGGCGTATTTTTGGGGGCTTTAACTGTTTTGAACAAAATAACCACCTAACAATTTTGATCGGATGTTCTCGGGGGTTAAAAAGGCTGGTAGTTAAACAGGGTATAGGAGGGGTATTAGGTGCCCTCCGATTCCTTTCGATCCCTTAAAAAGACACTAAACTGTCAATTTTCCTCAGACCCCTCAGAAGTTTCTACGACAATACCTTCCGCAATTGGCCTGGTAAAGAGAAACATGAAAAAAGAAAATTAAAAATAATACGTTGAAGCCGTATCGCGTTTTATTTTGGCAGCATTATTGCTTTTCGAATCTGTCATGGCGTCTTGAGTATATGATGATAATAAACTAATTGACAAAATCTGAAACATAGAAAATGACTGAGAGAAATAAAATACGACCAATAATCTTTCCGGAAAGAGAGAGGAAATTTGTGCCATTAATAGGATTAAACCGTGATAATTGGAAAACCTTTTAAAGTGAGTAAATCCCATCACTTAAGCTAATCGAATTATAACAATACTCTCATTCGAAGATTAACACCATACGAACTGAAAAGTAAAAATAAGAACATTTAAAATGCTTCATATAAAGCGATTGAGAATTTTTTCGATTTTAACGTTATTTTTTATAATTTTAATGTCTTTCTTTCAGTTCTGTTTTCAACTTAGGGCTAAACTTAATCAGTCCCTGGTGTTACTTGTTGATTGATTTTCAGTTTTATTTGTGTCTCCTTATGATAGGTCTTCTAAAATCCACAGAAAACAGCAACAAAGCAATTGCAAAATCTAAAAATCAAAATAAAAGTCTAGTTTGATACCAAATGGCATCTAAAATTTATTCCAGTATTCGTTTCAGAGTAGCAGCTCTGTACAAAGAACAAAAACAGAAGAAAAAATTAAAAAAACCAAAAAAAAAAATGGATTTTTCACCAACAGATAAAAAACAAATATACTCGAGAATGCGTCTTGACGTTCAATGCTTTAAATAAAATACTATTCCATAATCAAACAAAGGGCAAAGTTACAGTATTTACCAACAACATTATGATAGCAAGGAACCAGCTACATAAATATTATTGATTTCTCAGTATGTTCACAATTATTATAAACTAAGCAATAACCACGACTTGACCAATATCATCATAATCATGATTCCTTTTTAAAAATGTGTCTGTCAGCCTTATCCCTGATATTGTTTGGAGGCCGGGATGATTTGCCAAAACTCCCAAAACGAATTCATGGTGTTTCCAAGGCTCTAAAGGTTCAAAACTACTCTCTGAAATCCCAAGCCAAAGCAAAGCAGGACCAGAATTTTCAAGCGAAAGTACCAGACTTATTGGTCTTTCACAAGTATTTGTTACCCTGAGCCGGATTTTGAAAAAGGAATGAAGTTTAACAGGGTTCGGTAATTCTTCGATAGTTAGTCTTAAATCTCCAAAACCAGGAGCCATGCGTTGCAGCTGACTAGTTTGTAGTCTACCTTTATCACCGTATTCAGTAAGCCATTCTACATCAAGCTTCCCAACAGTAGACACTCCTCGGGTAGCCTTCCTTTCATTGACTGGCCGTAGGCAAAATAGATATTGTCGTATCCCCTGAGGCTCAACAACATCTATAGGATCAAATATAGATGCTTCTCCTATGGCATTTAGTCCTCTAACTGAGAATAATGGAGAAGGGTCAAAATTTACTTTCAGAAATTGAATAGAGCCAGCTGTAACGTTTTGAACCTGTGCCTCTAGATACACTTCCTCAGATTCAGCACTGTAAAATTTTGTCTTTACATCTAGTGGTTTCTGTACGTAGTATTTTATGTACTTCGAAAAATCAGCTTTTTCACCGTTTGGTGGCAAGCAACTAACCTCAGAAATTAAAATTTGAGGGCCCATTTCAGTGATTTCATGGGTTATGGTATTGACAAACTGATCACGTGGCTTAAGTTCATCAATTTTCAAAACTCCTGTATCATTTCTGGTCAGTCTAAGTCTTTGAGTATTTGTCTGAACTTCGACTCTTAGAGCTACATCTTTAAGAAAAAGTTCACTTTTGTTGTCCACCGTCACAACACCTACAAGAGTCTCACCTAGATAGACATTTCCAAAGTCAGCACCTTTTATTAATTCGCTATTCCTCTGTCTTTTGACTTGAATATCAATAATGATAGGATACGCCATTGTTTCTGCCATCCTAACAGTCTTATTCCATACGATTTAATCTGCAGTAAAGTCTAAAAACAAAATAAATTGTTATTCATACAAAAATATAAATAAATAGATGCAATATTATACTATTAACAAAATGACATAATAGGTATATGGCTTGCGATGAGAAGATAATCAAAAAAACAATTTGCTTTTTGTGATTCTGAAAAAGACGTAAAAATTTAAAGATTTGCAAAATAAGATGAAAAAATCGTTATACACGACCTTTAGACATGACGTCAACAATGCATAACATGCAAACCTGTCAAGCGAAAAGAAAAAACAGATAATTAAAGTCAAAATGATAACTTAAATATGTATATTAATTTCGGATTTTTTTTACATTTGTTTAGTTAGTAAGAGAAATTGAGAATCAAAATATCAGTTTTCGAGTATCTCCATATAATAATGGGCCATCCCTTTGAACACCAGATCCGTCGCAATTGTGTGACGTCTTACACGAGAGACTTGAAGTTATTCTCTCCAAGCGAGTCTTTGTTCCCCTCATTTAACACGGGCTCCATTATGATTGTGACACATTTTGTGAGTAGTTTTTGGCTAGATTGCCTTGTTCTGTCTCACGACAGGCGGACAAAATTGAAACTTTCAAGGAAAGTTTGATTGGGAATTTCAGATTCCACGTCGATGGGGAGAAAGAGAACGATTTTCTCCGATCATCAGAAAAGAGAATACACTAGGGGGGGGGACTTACAATTTGTGTGGTGACAGCACTTTTCGTTATGCTCCAAATCAGAATAAAGCAAATTCAAATGGACAGAATTCCTGACTCCAAGTAAGCAAGCAATAGTTTAAGTAAAGATAGTCTTCAAAAAGTCATCTCACCCTATTCACAAACAGGTATTGGATATCGTCTACTAGGCGTACATCACAAGGTTTTCCCTTTTGAGGTACCTTTAAGGAGCACAGTCCTTTTCTAGAAATTTAATTAAAAATAACACGGATTCAAACTCCAAATCAGAATAAAGCAATTTCAAAATGGACATAACTCCCGACTCCAAATAAGCAAGCAATAGCTTAAGTCAAGAAAGTCTTCAAAAAGTCGTCAAACCCTATTTACAATCATGTATTAGATATCGTCCACTAGGCGTACATCAAAAGGTTTTCCCGTCTGAAGTACCGTTCGTCTTTTCCAATTTAATTTGAATAATATGGAGCCACACTTCAAGCAAGAACCAACAAAAATATAAGCTGGACAGAATCACATATCCTAACTTCATTTCGGAATATAGGAATAATATTCAAAAATATTTTCTTTTTGTCTTTCTTTATATTTGTTAAACTGTCCCTTTGGCAGCTCGATTTTACATGTAGGAGGAATTTTCAGGGGTTGAATTTTTTGCGGGGTAAGGGGGGATGTAAACTTAGTACCACTAATTGTACATATTCAGAAACATCATAAAAATCAGATTCTTTTGATGTAAATAGTGTTACCAAAAACAAGTTCTTTTATAGTTTGGTAACTGTTAATTACCATCACTCTCTTCTTACAATTCGTTATGTTTGAAAGCTGAAGCTGTAGCTTTTCGGAAATTCTAAATTTCACTCAATAGTATTGTGGCCACTTTCGGGGCAAAATTATTGTTCAACATAACAAAATGACACAAAACGTCATTTCGTTGTATTGCAATCTCTTATATCGCTTAATAATGGCATCAGAAGTTCCCACTTACATTCAAAAGAAGCTCCTCAAGATATTATAGGACCACTGGTTCGAAATGAACATCCTGAGAAACCGAAAAAAATAAATAAATACAAATCAAAACCAAACAAACCCGCACTCACAACCATCAATCTTGAAAAAAAATCGCACTTTTTTTTATTTACATACAGAATTAGAATTTCTGTAATAGGGTTCTCTGACATTCTAAACTTGATGGTGAAATTTTCATAAGGAACACTCCCCGTCTTGAGGGTCTTTTCTAAAATTAAACAAATTTTCTTGGGCTCTTAACTCTAGATGAGTAATTTTGAACATGGTAAATTCCACATGTTTGGTATCATAGGCAGCTGCTAAGGAGTAATAGCACTGCCGAGGCAAAGAACGATGTGGCTTCCATGTACCTTTTTTCTGACCATGTCACTTTGTATGAAAAGGTGCTCGTAGAAACTTCAGAGGGGGCTCATCCGATTGGAAATTAAAAGTTTTAGTGCCCTTTTTAAGAGTTAATACTAATTAGAAGGGCTATCAGTCTCCCTCTTATGACCTTTTTCACTGCCCGCTCCCCCCTCCCTCCCTCCAAATACATAAGATCAGAATCTCAAGAAAGCAGTGTTATTCAAAATAGCTGAGAGGCGTACAAAAATATGCCCCGGGGTTGACTTGGCTCCCAGAGCCCCCGGGGCAAGGACCGTAAATTATGTAAGCTGCCCATTGTTTACATATATGTACTTTATAATGGAAAAGCGAGGCAAGTTTGATCTTGAGTGTCTAAAACTCTGGGACAAAAAATCACAAACGTTGTTGGCACTAGGAGAGGGGGGTGTTGGGGAGCCAGATGCGCCAGAATCTTTTTGGTCCTAATCAATTGTATTTTGAACTAGCTCTTACGGATCATTCATTCATAGTAACAAGACTCTCAGAGACTCCAAAGAGTATACTCTGGAAACGATACACATACCAGGGTAAATAAGAGAAACGAAGAGAAATCTACGAAGAGAAATTATTCCGTATATGAAAGGGGTTGCCCGCTCCTCAACACCCCACCCTTTACGCTAAAGTTTTACTCTTTCACAGTTAAACTTTTTGAAACAATAAAAAACTACAGCGTGAATGAGCGGGACCCTGAGGAGGGGACAGCCCCTTTTCATCGTCAGTACACTCCCAATAACCATTACTATATGTAAAGAATGGTCAAAGTTTGTAACTTGTAGCCTCTCCCCCGGGGACTCTGGGGGATTAAGTCACCCCCAAAGACACAATTATTAGATTTTTCGACTATGCTGAAAAAAATGGCTATATCAAAATTTTGATCTAGTGAATTTGGGAGAATAATGAGCGTGGGAGGGGGCCTAGTTGACCACCAATTTTTGGTCACTTAAAAGGGCACTAGAACGTTTAATTTTCGTTAGAATCAGCTCTCTTATGACATTCTACGACCACTGGGTTGATACGGTAACCCCTGAAAAAAAAATGAATAATAAACACGCATCCACGATCTGTCTTACGGCAAAATACAAAAAATACAAAATTCCACATTTTTGTAGATCGGAGCTTGAAACTTCTACAGTACGGTTCTCTGATACGCCGAATCTGGTGGTATGATTTTCGTTAAGATTCTATTACTTCTAGGGGATGTTTCCCCTAATTTCTATAATGAGGAAGATTTTCTCAGGCTCGTAACTTTCGATGGGTAAGACTAAACTTGATGAAGCATATATTTAAAGTGCGATTCTTTTGATGTAGCAATTGGTACCAAAATTTCGTTTTTTTAGTTTCGGTTACTATTGAGTCGGGTCGCTCCTTACTACAGTACGTTACCACGAACTATTTGATAATTTTTATCTCATTCCAGTTGCCCTCATGTTTGAAAATTTATTCTGAAATCCTTGCGGGTCAAAAACTCAAACTCAAGTGTAAGGAGCAAGGGGTCCTCACTGTAAACGGAACACGAACGTGAGTTCATTTTAAGTGATAATGTCGTTCATCACTTTTGTTTCTTTTTGCAGAAAAATACTTTGAAAAAAAAATCCCATTTAGCGAATTTTCTTTTCGAAGTAAAGTAATTTTCCAAAGTGAAGGACCATATCCGTAAAAGAGGGAATTTTTTTCCACCTCTGCCTCCATACTACACGCTATAAAATGTTCCCTATAAATGTTACACGCTATAAATAAATGTTCTTTCTAATGAAGAAAAATTGGGGGTTAAATCCTTTATTATCTGAATGTTAAATCAGTTCAATTGAAGAATCATTCACAGAGCAGTAATTTGTAAGTGCAAGCTTAAACGGGTTTTCAAGGCATTAGGTAACCATTCTTGATATTAAATAATAAAAAACAAGTTTTTTTAACGGGAAGTAAGGAGCGACATTAAAACTTAAAACGAACAGAAACTACTTCGTATATGAAAGGGGCTGCTTCCTTAGCAACGCCCCGCTCTTTACGCTAAAGTTTGACTCTTTCTCTCAATTCTTCTTTCTAAAACAGAAAAAAACTCTCCTTACTTGCCGTTAAAAAACTTGTTTTTTTTATTATTTAATTTCTGAACGTTTTCGAATCAGTGCATGTTTTGATCTGCGGATTCTCCGAAGATGAATAATTAAAACGAAAGTTCCATATTTATTTTTTTTGGCTAATTGGCTTTCTCGTAGTTTTGATCGAATGATTTTGAGAAAAAAAGAAGCGGGGGAGGAGGCCTAGTTGCACTCCGATTTTTGGCTTCTTAAAAAGGCAACTAGAACTTTTAATTTTTAACAAATGTTTTTATTAGTAAAAGATATACGTAACTTACAAATTAGCTTAAGTAACGAACTTCTGTATTCTCACGTTTTTATGACATGTATGAAGGGGTTCACCCCCTCGTCAGTACCTCTCTCTTTACACTAAAGCTTAAATTTTGTCCCAATTTCTTAAGAATGACCCCTGAATCACAAAAGCCGTATGATAAATAGTTGAAATTTCTAAAAACGCTTTAGCGTAAAGAGCGAGGTATTAGGAGGAGGTGAGCCCATCATATGCGTAATAATTTCTGTTCATTTTAAGTTTTAATGCTTCTCCTTACTTTCAGTTGAAAAAACTTTTTCATGTTGATTTTTTCATTATTCTTTTTTTAATAATTCTAGAAAATCCTGCGCTCCCTTCATGAAACTTTTCTTCCCCCATGACAAATTCCTCCAAGGAAAGTTCCCCCAACATATCACCCCTCTTCTCAACCCCCCCCCCCCCCCAACCTAAAAATACCCCAGAAAACGTCTGTACACTTCCAGTTAACCATTACTATACGTAAGAACTGGTCAAAGTTTGTAACTTGTGGCCCCTCCCCCGGGGCCTGTGGTGGAGTAAATCGCCCCCAAAGATGTAGTTATAAGGATTTTCGACTACGCTGAATAAAATGGCTATCTCAGAATTTTGATCCGGTGACTTTGGGAAAATGATTAGCGTGGGAGGGGGCCTAGGTGCCCTCCAATTTTTTTGTCACTTAAAAGGGGCACTAGAACTTTTCAGTTCCGTTAGAATGAGCCCTCTCGCAAGATTCTAGGACCACTGGGTCGATACGATCACCCCTGGGGAAAAAACAAACAAACAAATAAACACGCATCCGTGATCTGTCTTCCAGCAAAAAATACAAAATTTCACATTTTTGTAGATGAGAGCTTGAAACTTCTACAATAGGGTTCTCTGATACGCTGAACCTGATGGTGTGATTTTCGTTAAGATTCTATGACTTTTAGGGGTTGTTTCCCCCTATTTTCTAAAAATAAGGCAAGTTTTGTCAGGCTCGTAACTTTTGATTGGTATAATTAAACTTGATGAAACTTATATATTTAAAATCAGCATTAAAATGCAATTCTTTTGATGTAGCTATTGGTATCAAAATTCCATTTTTTAGAGTTTTAGTTACTATTGAGCCGGGTCGCGCCAATCCTGTAAAGAAGAGCATTCTGTCACCACGAACTATTTGAAAAGAATCCACGCCTTAATAGATGGTACGTAACTTTACAATACCCTGTTTTATTAGATAAACCGTCTATAATAAAGGTAGATTTTCCCATGAAATGGATTTAAGCTTAGGGACGTGTTATACTGCAAGCCAGTTAGGCACCTATTGTTCTCACAGATTGTGTGGCTTTATTAAATAAATTTCATGAAGATTATGTCCCTTCTGAGGGTTTTTAACCCCCTTTTCTAAAATTCAACAAATGTCACATGCTAATGGCTTTTGATTAGCAAACGTAAAATTAATAAATTGTATACATTTAGAGCGAGCATAAATAGCTGATTTTGTTGAAGCAAATAATGTTATCCAAACTTAGCTTTCTAGACTTTTAATTTCTATTGCCAAGCACAGTTCAATTGCAGTTTTTTACTACAAAAATTTGATCCAGAACTCTCCAATATGAGGAAGGCTGACACTTTCCCTCATCCCCCCCACCCTTTTTTGTTCAACTTCTACATGGCATAATTATGCTATGACCAGCCCCGAATCATATCCATGTCTTAAAACACATCTCGCGGAATATCTAGAAAACGAAAATAATTTCAGGTTCGTCATTTTACCGCATTAAAGAGGATTTCTTTGAATCAACCTTTGACTTTTGAATCTTAATCTTCTTTGAATTTTATACAGCATCCTCCAAATCCCTCTCTTTTCTCTGCAGGTAAGTATGTGAAAGTAATACCATATATTACACCTACAGTGTTGTAAACGGTAAATGTTACCACACAGCACCTTTATTATAGGTTCAGTCGAAGAATATTCCTTAGAATGAAGGGAGACTAGGTGGGAATCATACCCCCCGCCCCTTCTATATTTAAATGTATGGGCAATACAAGTTTGAAGATGATTTGGGTCAAATAATACGCCTTTTTAAAGCTTCAGGCACTCCCCCCACTCTCACGGAAAGATACACTCGTATTCCTCTGAAATAGATGATCCGCAACTATACACCATTGTAACTAAATTCTATGAAGCCCCAAATGAACACTCTGGAATAAATGCAGCTTGAAAATAACTGTCAATATTATCCATATATACTGTGTAGACTGCATTTAGATTTAGGAACAAATGTGCCAATACACGGCATTTTAGCCTCTGAGTCTGAGAGGCTGAGCAAATTGATTTTCAATAATTTTCAAATGATTATATCTCATTAATTTTTATAGGATTGCTTGTGGCCCTATGAGGGCCAAAATTGATGTTTACCCCACAATTGGCAGAAAGCACCACTCTTCTGTGGCGCGACCACTTTTGTGACTTAAAAAGCTTATTAGAACTTTCTATCTCCGTTCAAGTGATTACTCCCACGAACCCCCAATACCATTAGTTCGAAGATAACACCCCTGGAAAAGACCGAGAAAGAAAAAAAGACAACAAACACATAAATATGTGCCCATGACCAGCCTCCTTGAAAAAATATATACAAATTTTGCATTTTGTGGACATGGGATTAAAATTTCTGTTCTAACCGCTTTCAGATATGCTGACTTTGAAAGTAGAGATCAATCTCCTTCTCAAACGTATTTCTCTTTTTTTTCTAAAATGCGGCACATTTTTTTTAGACTCATGACTTTTGGTGAGTTGTTTTAAATTTAATTGATTCTATATATTTGGAATTACCATGAAATCCGATTTTTGCACTTTATTCATTTAAACAAATGTTTTTAGAAAAGAAGTTTTTCAGAGAAGAACATAGAGTCATATTAAAACTTGAGACAAGCAAAAGTATATTCATTTCGTAATTTTAACTTTAAACAAACAGAAATTACAAACAGATAAGACATAAAGATTAAACATACTCCTTTAGACAAATAAATAAATCCTAAGACGAATAGAAATTAAAATGAATAAGCAAGTCCATTTTACAACAACAGAAATTACCATAAATAGGAGTAGGGCTACTGCCACTTTTTATTTGACGAAGTATTAACAGTAAAACATTAAAAAAAAAATATATTTTCAATATGCTAATCTAGGCTTACAAACAAGAGTGGTGGTACACTTTCATTTCAAACTCTCTCAATCGCTTAAGCGTCATTTACGTCTTATTGAAAACAATATGTGTTTTGAACAGTAGGGTTGGGTTATCATTTGTCAACATTAACTTCAATATATATAGGTTCTAATTCTACAGGTAGTGTAGGTCCCAGGACTTTTGATAAATTTGAAACAAAACATAATAATTCCTACTCTGTCTCCTCCCCCAAGTTAAAATTCAAGGGGCACACGCCCCTCCGAGAAACTCCCAGGAAGTTTCAACTTCATGTTATAAATTGTTCCCAAGATATTAGATATACACATTATACTGATAACTTGAAACACAAGTCTCTGAAAATCTCTGTTTGGGGTGCAAGGTATACAGTTATGCAGTTATATCCCAAGAAAAGCAGTAATTCAAATGCCATGGTTTTGGCCGCATGGCTTCAAATTGCTACAGAAGCAGATGTCTACTATGTAGTGGACAACACACCCATGAAGAATGTTCAAAATCCATGACAGTAAAGGAATATCAGGAAATCAAGTGCCCTAACTGGAAAGGAACCACGCTGCTAACTCCAGGGAGTGCCCAGTAATCATGGAGAAGAAGCTATTGTTACTTATTCTTTCAGTAAAATGAAGACTGCTGTCCCATGAAGACCGCTGCTGAGGTCTCGAAGAAAGGACTTCCAACACAAAGAAAACATGTCCCAACGGTCCATACAGACTCTTTCCCTCCTTGGACACTTAACCCCCTTCCAGTTGAGGACCTGGAAAAGCAGTACATGACTATGCTTGAAGGTGTTGCAAAACAGATCTATGATCTGAACCAGATCATAACATCACTTTGAAAAATAGTCGAAAAAATAGTGCCAGTAGGTTATGAAGATGGAGTCCTTAGCCTGGCTAACATCATTGAAAACCTAAACAGAGAAGATTCAAGCCCTACAACCAGTAATATCCTATCACATACCAGTAGCCCTGGCAAAGCAGAAAGAAAACATAAAGGTTATGGAGATATACCTAGCCCAGAAGGTGATGGGAACATGCTACGGAGACCTAGGATAGCCCTCTTTCACAAACACATGACTAGGTCTCTTTCAGTACTCCAATTACCGCAATATATATCCAAGGATTCAACCAAGCCGATAAAAGAACCCAAAGCACCTTTTTTCTACTTCAAGAGACTTTTAAAACAGGAGAATACTGTCCATGATTTCAAAGGATGTAACATTGCCTTTGGGATAGGGTTTTTAAAACAGGTGGTGGCCTACTGTCACATGAGAAAAATGACCTAGCTTTTAGAATACATGACCCAGTCCTCAAGGAGATATGACGGTTGGTATAATTGACATAAAACCATGTAGAATCAATAAATGGATTAGCACTGCAAATTTTTATGTTCCACAACAAACAAATTCTCCCTGAAACAATTCAAACTAATTGCAAATGCATGCGGCCCTATGAAAATAATTAGTGGTGACTTTAACCTACACCACAGAATGTGGGACACTGTATTACCAGAAAATTCAATTGCAACCCCTCTAACCAATTACAAACTGAAACCCAAAAATAGGTTGTCCGTTGCCACCCCAAAGACCTGAATACACGTCTGAACCCACAGACAGGCAAGTACTCAACCATTGACCTTACTTTCACATCAACCAATATTGTAAATAGTGAAGAAATACGTAAAACCTATGACTTCAACTCTGACCATCAGATTATATCCTTGACACCAGAGATAAGCCCAGTAAGGTCAGAGTACTAGCCAGTGAAATTCTGGAAATTCCAATACAAACTCTGGAATTCTTGGGAGCACAACTTAGACAAAATGGCTACAAAAATTAAGGCAAGTGATGAGTCAGTTGAATCATTATCTAATAAACTTACTTCAGCAATCACAGTTTCCTCACAGAGAATATTTGGTTACAAACAGCCTCATCCCAAAAGACAAAATTCAACTCCTGGATGGAGCAGCAAATGCAAGAAAGCCATTCAAGAGAAAAAAAAGCAAAAATAATTTCTCAAGATACCCCTTAATTGAGAATAAAATAGTTTTTAAGCAACAGGCTGCAGAATTCAAAAAGACACTAAAGACTGAGACACAGGAGGGGTGGAGAAGGCTTATTGAAGACAAGTTTGGCCACAACACTGCTGTCCAAGAATTATGGAAAAACTTCCAGGTCTTTGAGGTAAGAAAAGAAGAAAACCCATCCCTTCAGAAATACTGATGGGAATGAATAGAGAATCATCAGCCAATAGAAAACTTAAGATCTTCTTAGAAAAGTTTCTGAATGTAGATACACCATTACGCTGTACACCCAATCAGTTCAGTCTCAAAATGGTCCTGTTCGCTTTTCCCATTTCAGCTTTCAGGAAGTTAAGGACACCATTTCAAAGCTTCAGCCTGGTGCAACTCGCCCTGATGGAATTCACAATTTGAAGTTGAAAAATTTGCCAGAGACATTTGTTGAGCTACTGACAGAGTTATTCAAAAGATAAGTCAGAGAGTCATTAAAACCATTTGAGTGGGATAAATTAACAGTGATCCGACGTCTCAAGCCAGGAAAAGATCCCGAGCTGGGTGATTCATACAACCCATTATCACTTACCTCTTGTATTGCAAAACTAATTGAGAGGGTAATAAAACAAAGAAATCGAACCTTGTTATTGGACAACACCCAAATTGAAAAGATTGGCTTTCTTTCTGGGAGGAGCACTACAAAGCCCTATTTAGACTAGAGAATCTGATAAAACAAAGTTTTAAAACAGGAAAAGCAGTCCATGTTATACTTTTAGATATAGACTCAGGATTTAATTGAGTTGATATAAAGCAACTAATTGGAAAACTATCTGTACAGGATTTACCAGACCAAGTGGTAAATTGGAATTATCAAGTCTTGATAGGTATGGAAGTTCAGACCTTCTTGGGGGGCTACTAATCAGAGTTTCAAAGAAAAGCTTATGACATTGGACTCCCTCAAAGGGTTGTTCTAAGTCCACTACTCTTCTCAGCTTATTGTCATGAGGCAAGCCAGGAAAATGTCTTTGGAGCAGAGCTCCTTCTATATACTGACAATATTGTTGTTACAGTTGTGGGGAGGGACCATTTTTGCTTACAGGCAGCCTCCCAAAAAGCTGTAGATATGCTGTCAGTTTGGGCAGATAGCAATTATATGGTTTTCTCAAACTACAAGTCAGTTAGTGTTTGTCCACACGATGTATAACCTGGCCGCTTTCAAACCTCTGGCGAAATTGAATGTAAAAGTGATTGTAGTTGTAGAACATGCACATTTTCTGAGAGCTGCATTTCTCCAAAAACTGACATGGAAATACCCTTTGAAAGAGCTGATTGGCAGTCCCAAAAAAAACAAAACAAAAAAAACATTAATTATCTCTTAGAAGAAGAGGAGCCCCACAGTCTTTGATTCAACTATTTCAAATCTGTGGTGATATCCAAGATAGGTGATGGATCATCAAACAGTTCGTGGTAACAAACATAAGGAGCGACCCGGCTCAATAGTAACCAAAACTCTAAAAAATGGAATTTTGATACCATGGAATTTTGATCGCATTTTAATACTGATTTTAAATATATAAGTTTCATCAAGTTTAGTCTTACCCATCAAAAGTTAAGAGCCTGAGAAAATTTGCGTTATTTTAGAAAATAGGGGGAAACGCCCCCTAGAAGTCATAGAATCTTAACGAAAATCACACCATGAGATTCAGCGTATCAGAGAACTCTACTGTAGAAGTTTCAAGCTCCTATCTACAAAAATGTGGAATTTTGTATTTTTTGACAGAAGGAAGATCATGGATGTGTGTTTATTTGTTTTTTTGTTTTTTTTTCCCAGGGGTGATCGTATCGACCCAGTTGTCCTAGAATGTTGCAAGAGGGCTTATTCTAACGGAAATGAAAAGTTCTAGTGCCCTTTTTAAGTGACCAAAAAAATTGGAGGGCACCTAGGCCCCCTCCCACGCTAATTATTTTACCAAAGTCAACGGATCAAAATTCTGAGATAGCCATTTTATTCAGCGTAGTCGAAAAACCTTATAACTATGTCTTTGGGGACGACTTACTCCCCCATAGTCCCCGTGGGAGGGGCAACAAATTACAAACTTTGACCTGTGCTTACATATAGTAATGGTTATTGGGAAGTATACAGGTGTTTTCAGGAGGATTTTTTTGGTTGGGGGGAGGGGTGGAGAAGAGGGGGATATGCTGGGGGAAACTTCCATCGATAATTTTTCATG
Source organism: Artemia franciscana (assembly GCF_032884065.1). Taxonomy (NCBI): domain Eukaryota; kingdom Metazoa; phylum Arthropoda; class Branchiopoda; order Anostraca; family Artemiidae; genus Artemia; species Artemia franciscana. The sequence continues at coordinate 25,382,029 of NC_088870.1, forward strand.
GGGGAAGAAAATCTCCATGAAGGGAGCACAGGATTTACTAGCATTATTTAAAAAAAACAATGAAAAAATAAATATGAAAAAGTTCTTTCAGCTGGAAGTAAGGAACAGCATTAAAACTTAAAACAAACAGAAATTATTACCCATATGAGGGGCTCGCCTCCTCCTAATACCTCGCTCTTTACACTAAAGCATTTTTAGTAATTTCAACTATTTATTCTGTGGCTTTTGTGATTCTGGGGTCATTCTTAATGAATTGGGACAAAATTTAAGCTTTAGTGTAAAGAGCGAGGATCTGACAAGGGGGCGAACCCCCTCATATATGTAATAAAAATATGAGAATACAAAAGTTTTTTACGTAAGCTAATTTATAAGTTATGCAAATCTTTTACTAATAAAAATATTCGTAAAAAATTAAAAGTTCTAGTTGCCTTTTTAATTAACCAAAAAATCGGAGGGCAACTAGGCTTCCTCCTCTGCTCTTTTTTCTCAAAATCATTCGATCAAAATTATGAGAAAGCCATTTAGCCAAAAAAAAAAATGCAAATTTCGTTTTAATTATTCCTCTGCGGAGAGCCAAAATCAAAACATGTATTGATTCAAAAACGTTCAGAAATTAAATAAAAAAAACAAGTTTTTTTAACTGAAAGTAAGGAGCGACATTAAAACTTAAAACGAACAGAAATTACTTCGTATATGAAAGAGGCTGCTTCCTCAGGAACGCCCCGCTCTTTACGCTAAAGTTTTTTACTGTTTTAAAAAGAAGAATTGAGAGAAAGAGTCAAACTTTAGCATGAGGAAGCAGAAATTACTTCGTATATGAAAGAGACTGCTTCCTCATGCTAAAGTTTGACTCTTTCTCTCAATTCTTCTTTTTAAAACAGTAAAAAACTTTAGCGTAAAGAGCGGGGCGTTCCTGAGGAAGCAGCCTCTTTCATATACGAAGTAATTTCTGTTTGTTTTAAGTTTTAATGTCGCTCCTTACTTTCAGTTAAAAAAACTTGTTTTTTTTATTTAATTTCTGAACGTTTTTGAATGCCTTCCTGGCATTGAAGAATTCATGGAGCATGGCAGACTGACTTATTCATTTGGATGATGATGCTTCTAGGGCCTCAAAAGGAAAGAATGAGTTGATCATTCCTAAGATCAGCATTGCAAAAAAGGAGGGCCTTCCTCAAGCACTGATGAAAATTATCTTCCTGGAAAAGTTGGCAGAATGTCAGAACTGCCCCCAAATTTAAACAGATGGCTCAAAGAAGAAAAACAGACAGTTGTGCAGTAGATATACCCTCCCAAAGTCTGTCTCTTTCCTACTGTTTACCCCCTAACCTTACAATTTTCTCTGCAGAGGAAATGGCAACCAAATTTTCATTTCCAGCCAAACAGAGATAAAACATCAGAAGTATATTGTATGCACTGATTCACTGTCAGCTCTGGATTACCTTTTACACCAGCAACACCAAGCAAGAAATGTTGCCATTTAGATTGAAAATTTAGTTACACAACTATAAGAATAAATATACCAGTTCTATTTATGAATTCCAGCACTTGTTCAGGAAATGAACAAGCAGACCAGGTTGCAAAACAAGCCTCCAATTTGGGTCTGATCACTCATACCCCTAGTACTAGACCTAAATTCCTGTCTTCAATCAGTTCAGTAGCTCCCTATGATTGTATGCAGCTGATAATATATGATTGTAATCATGATAAAAGAAGTACACCTCACATCTTGTACCCTTTCAACTTACGTTTTCTGTTTTAGATACGGCCATGCAAAAACAAAATAAACCCTATTCCAATGGGAAATGGCCCCATCCCCAATTTTGATACATGTGGAGTGTACAAAGACATACATCACATTATCTTTAACTGCAGAAAATATGAAAAAGAGAGCAAAATTCTAAGAAATTGCTGTGAGAAGGCATTTACAATACATTCTGCTCTGGGACATCATACCTCTCCTGCATGGGCTAGACAACTAAACACAAGCTTATTAGGTAGATTTGTTAAGACTACTGGTTCAGTCCATTCTGTATAAAAAAAAAATTCACACTCCCAATATTATTTCATTTTAGAGTTATCCTATTTACTATTTTATTTGTTTTTATTATCTTTGTCTTATTTGCTTAGATTTTTATATCTGGAAGTATGTGACAGGTTATAATGTAAAAATTCTTGTAATTTATTGTAAGTTGTTATAAACTTCACCTATCTTGCCTCCATGATTCTGAATGATGTGTCAGTGGACAAGGAACTGGGCAGACACATCACAAAAGTTTCTTCTGTTGTTGGAAGACTCTATGCCATTCAAAATCACCCCATATTTTAAAGAACATAAAGATATGAATATACAAATCATCCAAGAGCTCATTCCTGCTCTATGCAGCCGAGACATGGCCATTAAAACTTCCATCTTAAGTGCAATAGACACCTGCCAGACAAAAAAACAACTCTGTCAAACTTATAGGTTCTAATGAGATGATTCTGTTAGCAATGAAAGGCTCTTTACCCTTACTCATCAAGTTCTATTGTCAACCCAAATTGCCCAAGAAACTCTCAGATGGTTCACACATCCCCTTCAGATATCACCAACGGGTCAAGCTAGAATCACATATGACTTTGACCCCACATCCCATGGTTGGTTGTGCCTAAGGGATAGACCTTAGACTGGATAGAAGGGCAGCATAGAGAATTTTCTCAACACGATTGTCATTGCTGCTGACAAGGCTTTCCTTATAGCAGCTGGTTGATCTACCTGGAGGAGCAAAGTTGCTAGACTCTATATCACATATAATGGGGTAGGAGCCTTTAGTCAAAGTACATCATACACATAGAAGATGCAGTCCTGGTCTCAAGCAGAGGCAGTTGAAGCACAAGTAGTCACAGTTACAATTGGCCCTAAGTAGGTATGATTCCAGCTGCAAATGGTCAAATTTGCAGCCACAGTAGTAGTCCTAAAGGTATAAAGCCAATAGCCTTAGCTGCTCCTAAGATATTGCAGTTATACTCTTTGAATAATCTGGATGTATATATTGTCTTTTTACTTAGGTCAAAAGTCTCTCCACATTCCAGGCTGGGACTAAAAAGTACACATAACTACTTCCCACAGACTTAGTGTGGTACCAACAAGAGATATAATTAGCCCTTTTTAGAGGGGGGCAATGGGTTGGTTTTTAAGACTTGCTGGTCATTTTTATCAACTGACTTGGGTGATACTGCAATTAAAATTACTTAATTTTTTTGTCCTTTACCAATTGAGACTGATCTTCTTTCATTGATTTTACATCACACATTTCCATCAGCCTGTCAGACAAAATATAAAATGGGCTACTAAAATAGTGGTAGTCTACTTTGCATCACCATTTTACCAACCCAAATTTTCTATACAGCTCCTTGGAAACATTGGGAGAGGGTTGGCTTCCTACTTTATATAACAGCTTGGTGACAATTATACTACATAATACCTGTTCACCGAACTTGATTGCAAGCATAACCACTAAAAGGGCGTTTTTCTAATTTAATTTTATATAACATAGTCACCACTAAGTCGAACCCAATAGAGCATAGAACTGACAGAACTCCTTATTCTAAACAAGCAAGCAACAGCTCAAGCAAAAGTTTTCAAAAAGTCATCAAGCCTTGTTCACACACAAAAAAAAATATTCAGTACCATTCACTAGGTATGCAGCAGAAAGTTTTCCTGTTTGTAGTACCTTTACTTGCATAGACTATATGACTTATCAGAAACAAATACACAACTGTGCAGCATTACTTTCTCTGTGACTTGGATGATCAATATATAGTTTTTTTTTTACTTTTAAATCAACTAGCTATCTCTGAATATTTAACCATTAGCAATGTAGTTCTCCATGGGACAAAATTATAGCTTGGTGTCACAGAATGTCACTTTCCAACAGAACAATTTGTCTGGGTACTTGTAAAAAGGCTCTAGAACTGTTAGTTTCAATTCAAAGGAGCCCTCTTCTCATCTTCTATGGCTATTTATTTAATTTGAAAACCCATAGGAAAAACAAGAAAAAACCTATAAACAGGCAACTGTGATTTTTCTTCTGGGGAAAAAAATTCAATTCTATATTTTTACCCAACAGTAAGGTTTTTCAATATGCTAATTTTTTTAATATAATGGATTGATTTTCATTAATATCACTTAGGCCTACTTTTTAGAGAGTTTTCTCTTTTTTTTCAAAGCAGGTGTAATTCATTATTATAAGCTATTTGATTCTACATCATAGGCCTATCCCATCAAACCAGAACATGTTAGAAGTAAAATAGTAAAAGAACCACCACAGACATCAATTGCCCCAGATGTTAAACTAGAATCCCCCCCACCCCCAAAAAAAGAAACAAATTAAAACAAGCCTATGGTTATCTCCTGTTTTGGATAAAATGAAATTGAAACCCAAACTGTAATCCATTATTTTATCAGCTCTTAAAAAAGAAATATAATTAAAATGCCCAACTATATGTTGATGGGTCTTTAAGTGAAAAGAGATGTGGATGTGGATACTTTTTAAAAGAGCACAGCCTATGCATTGTGGAAAAACACAAGACCAGGGACCATTAAGCCAACAGCTGAAGTAACTGCTATCAATTTGGGCTTAGAGACACTAATTAGACAAAACAGAGCAATAAATGTGTAATAATATTCTCTGACTCTAAATCTGCTCTCAATATCCTAAGAAAACCTAAGTTTGAAACACTGGACATAGACCTCATCAGACCAAAGAAAACCTAGACAGCCTTGGAAGATTAGGCTTTGTTATTGAATTTCAATAAATAGGCTACCTAGTCATCCAGGTATAGAAGGAAAAGCAAAAGCAGACAAGATGTCACATCAAGGAGCAAAAAGCCAAATGAAAGCAGTAAAACCTCTAACTAGGCCTATAATAGATTCAACCACATAAATAATTAAATATTAAATTAAACCAACATAAATAGCCTACATAGTAAGGCAACATTTCATTCAGCCACTAGTGAATTCTCCCAAGCAGAAGCCTATGAACATATTGTGAGAAAAGAAGAACAATTAAATTTAGATTTATTGTCAACCCAACCCAGAAAGAAGAACAACAAATGATTTGATTTTCATGACATACACATGGATTGAACTTAAAGCTCTTGGCTCCAAGGCTGCCAAATTTTTTTGAGGAGTGTGTCATATTTTTTCCAAAAATGTGCTTTTTGTGTCATCTCAGATTCCATAATGTGTCACAAAATGTATCATATTTTTTGCTACAAGTGGTATTATATTTAATTGTCAAATCTTTATTGGTTAATTTATAGTAAACAGTATTACTGGCTTTTGTATAAAGTGAATATACCACTCAATGCCTTTTCTTATGCTCTTTACAAAATACAATAATTGCTTCTACCAGAAATTCAGATTTAAGCACATTTTGACCTCTTAAAAATGACCTAAATATGGGGTATAAAAAAGGTTTAAAACATTGGTCTCAGACTTTAAAACATTGGACTCAAACTTACCGTTTCATTATAAATCTGTTTTTTTAATGTTATATTATCCACAAGCAGTGATTTTTCACAATTAAATTGGATAAATAAATTTTATCAATGTTATGGTGTTTTCTTCTTCCTTGACATCAAATTTTAAATAAAAGCATGCGTTTTTGGTCAAAAATATGAAAGCTGGCTATTACAAACGCCATTTATACTGTTTACTATAAATTTAACTATACTAAATATAGCAATGGTTAGTTTACATATTTAATATGTGCTATGCTTTACCCCCACCCCCCTGATGTGCAAATGTATAGCCCAAATTTGTTTCTAAACTATTACAGATTTGCGATTTCAAATATCCTATTACTTTGTAAAAAATAACCAAAAATGCATGCTTCAATTGAAATTTCAGTGACAAGGAAGAAGAAAATGCTATAACATTAATAAAATTTATTTATCCAATTTAATTGTGGAAAATCAGTGCTTGTGGATAATATAACATTTAAAAATGGAATTATGATGAAACGGTAAGTTTGAGTACAAAGTTATAAAATTTGAGACCAATGTTTTAAGCCTTTTTTATACCCCATATTTAGGTCATTTTTAAGAGGTCAAAAAGTACTTAAATCTGAATTTCTGGTAAAATTATTATATTTGTAAAGAGCATAAAAAAGGCATTGAGTGATATATTCACTTTATATGAAAGCCAGTAATACTGTTTGCTATAAATTTACCTTTTAATTTAGAGTTTTGAATATATAATCTTTTCTAAATCAGTTCAAAAAGGAGTAAACTTAACCATATCCTATTATCTTGGATTTATGACCTTTTTATGATGTCATGAAAGAAATAGAAAAATTTGATTAAATTAATGTTACACACTATGAATTTGTGTCTGGGCAGCCAACAAGGCAAGTTTACATTTATAAAATTTTAGGGACAATCAATTCCAACAGTAAATTGAAAATAGACCTTTTGTATGACATTGTAATCATAATCAGCTTTATTGGCTAAGCTTTTTATTTACTCAATATGTAAGCCGTTCAACCAGCTTCAATCTAGTATTTTTTTTTCATATTTGTTGGTGCCTTTTTAAGCCAGATGGATTATTCTGAAGGAAAGACATCTCTGGAAATTTGTAATCTTGTCTGGGGTGGGATACCCTTCCTTTACTCCTAAAAATGGGAGTTGCTGCTTATGCATACAGCTTTGGTAAACTGCAACCTGTTTACTTTTTACTATTAAGTACGTACCAGTTGGCTACATCAAATACTCAGTCAGGAAGCCAGTTAAGTTCAGGTATTCAGTATGCATTTAGCTTTGAAATTTCCGACGGTGGCTAGTTTCTTCGCGTGGTTTAAATTTTTAATGTGGCAACGTTAACTGTCCTGTATTCCGCACTGTTTGTGTACTACTGGCTGTGTACTATTAAAAAACAATGTTTGTGTACTATTAAAAAACAAGACTTGTATGAATAAAATGTGTGATTTTTTTGTAAAATGTGTCATTTTTGTCGATTATGTCATTTTTTGTCGAAAAATGTGTCATTTTCGTCGATTGTATCATCGTTTCAACTGACTGTGTCATCGTGTCATGCAACCTTAAATTATGTCATTTTGACGCAAAATGTTTCAATTTGGCAGCCCAGATCCCAGTACCCCAAAAAATGGTTGCTTGTTTTTTGCATCATATATTATAGTTAACTCATATTCGTATCTGTTTTAGTCACTAAGCGTGTATTTGCTCGAAATTTCGAGGCTTTCAAAGAAGCTAGCTTCCGAGTTATTGGCCTTCATAAGTTTTAATAGATCTACTGTACATAAACATCAAATTCGTCGAGCTCTTTTAGCCCAAAATAACTGCAGATCGTGGTCTATCACGACAATCTTTACTAAGTTAGCTTAGTTGCCTAATTATTCAGACAATGGACTGATTCGTATACCACTCAACAAGATATTGTATGTTTAAGCTGTACCGTCAGAGAAAGATTCAGAGACTAGATTAATTCACAGGCAACCAGATACTAGGCAAAATTCTGGACTATATGAAAAATATCCATTAACCGTTTAACATCGGTCTTACAACCCTTTTAGTATCTCCGTGCGGGGGGGGGGGGTCATTAGTTTCATTAAAAATACAAAAAGGGAGAAACAAGATGCGAATTCGGAAGACAACTCTGGGTAAGAACGCAGTTACTGATTTGCAATTCAGCTTGACAATATTTTAGGTGAAATTCAAGTAGCCAGCGCACCATTTGTCAAACCACTTGATCTATCCCCTTTCACACCATCTTTTACAAGGGATGCATAAATAGAATCTTAAGCTCCTTTTTCTTTTGTGACTGTCCACAGATCCTATGGAATCTTTTTTCGGGGCAGCATTGATCTCCAGAAAATGTTTCAATAGTGCACACTGTTCTGCTTGCAATAGCTGCTTACCACAAGAGTTCTATTGGAACAGATATTGCTAAAATTTGACGGATTTTTCGCTCTCAGTCATCGGAATTTTATGGATTTTTCGTCTATAGAACAGAAAACTTTCCATTATGAAGGTGAAACACTGTCTTATTCCATCTGAGCCTAGCTGGGCTGCCAAATTTACACACTTTGTGTCGAAATGGCACAATTTGAGGTAATACTACTTATAGCAAAAAAATATGACACATTTTGTGACACATTATGGAATCTGAGATGACACAAAAAGCATATTTTCGGAAAAAATATGACACAGTCCCTAAAAAAATTTGGCAGCCGTGGTGCATCATTGTTGAAGAAAAGAAGAAAGCAACTATTGGATTCTTTTGAGTATTGAGAAATCTAGATATTCTCTAGTTTTGTAAGTGAAACTCCGGTTTGAATTTTTTAAATTATTCACCGTTTAAGATTCATTTAACCTTCATTAGTTTTTTCTTTCCATAGGCTGCTATTAACGATTTGGTATACTATTGCTGCAACAGCCATAAACTGAGTTGGAAAGTCATCACATAGGGTTTTTTATTTGGCAAAATTCTAGTCTATAGCCTATTCTCAGGGAAAAAATTAAAAAAGATAAAGGGCACTACTTTTTGATTCCCCAGTCAACTGATTTTCCAAAAATAGGCTAATGGCTGTTCTCTAGCTCCTCTAGAAAATAAATGCTCTCTAAAGTTCCTAGTTAGACTAGAGAGCATTTAGACAGGTAAAATTCTAATTTAGCTACTTATTGCTGCCCTAGAGAGGGGCTAGATTTGGAAGACAAAACTTTCAGGGATTGGTATTTAGACTAAGTAGGCTATGTCCTCAGAAGGTATTTTGAAGTGTCTACATCCATTCCTTGTTCTTAAGGGTGGTGATATCTTATGATCTTAAAAATTCTTTGTATTATGAATTTGAGACCTTTCAAAACATATCTTCTTAAATAGAGAACAAGAAAACTGTTTCCAGCTTCACAACTTGGCTCAATCCCAAAGACATTTCCTAAATTTAGAAGAAACTCATTGACATGACCTAAAAATTTCACTCAAAGACCAGGATTTGAATTTCAGAAGTAAAACTAAAGAAAATGAAATTGATAGCTGAAAATTAGCTTAAGGTAAAATGTCCTTTCCTAGTTAGGCTAGAGAGCCTTTAGCCAGGTAAAATTCTAATTTAGCTACTTATTGCTGCCCTAGAAAGGGGCCAGATTTAGAAGACAAAACTTTCAGGTATAGGTCTTTAGACTAAGTAGGCTATGTCCTCAGAAGGTATTTTGAAGTGTCTACATCCACTCCTTGATCTTAAGGGTGGTGATATCTTATTACCTTAATTTGCACTCCAGAGTGAATTAGTTGCATGAACTGTGATGCTCCATAGTTGATGATGGCAATAGATCTGGTTGCTGCACTAAGGTCAAGTGACAAACCATAGGGACTAGAGAGTGCTGGAGAGATGCAATTTAAGCCCACTTGGTAACAGTGATGACATGGTAGGTATGGTTCAAGGACCATTCTCCAGTGATTTAGAGTTGGCACCACCACACAACAGCAACTTCAGATAGAGTGTGTGAGATGGTTGGGTATGACAAGCTGCATCATCCTCCAAGCTAACTCTCTATTGTCTTCCACAACTGTTATGGTAGTGAGATCTGGGAGGGGTTTTCCCACTGGAATCTCCATGGTTTGGCCTCCCATTCCTTGTCAAGCCTCTTTTTGAATTCCTTGGGTGAGGTTGCCAAGACTGTCTCTTGGCTTAGTTGGTTCCAATCATTCACCACTTGCTGGCTGAAAAAATCTAGTTGGACTTGGGTGTTAACACTGGATTTGAACAGCTTTTTGGAAAGTCCTTGTGTTTGCTTCTGGTGGGGAGAGAAAGTGAACAACTTCTGATCTGCTTGCTGGAGGTACCTGTAGGTGAGCAGCATGTTGTTTTATGATCTCAGAAAATCTTTGTATTATGAAAGTGAGACCTTTCAAAACAGATCTTCTTAAATGGAGTACAAGAAAACTGTTTCCAGCTTCACAACTTGGCTCAATCCTAGAGTCATTTCCTAAATTTAAAAGAAACTCATTGACATGACCTAAAAATTTCACTCAAAGACCAGGAATTGCATTTCAGAAGTAAACCCAAAGAAAAAGAAATTGATAACTGAAAATTAGCCTAAGGTAAAATGTAGTTTTGTAATAGATATGGTAAAATACCTCTTTAGGAAGGACCACTTTTCTGTGGCATTTTGTAAAAACAAAGATGGATTTTTGACTACCCCTATTTTACAACAGCTTGGTGCAATATTTTTCCATAGCCTTATGGCAGTTGGTATTAACCAAGTGACATACAGTATTTGCAAATTCTGTTGGTCTGGTGGTCTGTCTGTCCTGGTTTTGCTACTTTAGGCATTTCCAGGTAAGCTAGGACAATGTAATTTGGCAAGCATATCAGGGACTAGCCCAGATTAAATTAGAAATAGTTGTTTTGGGAGCCTGTTAATTTGGAAAAACAGAAAAAATTAAGTATTTTTAACTTATGAATGGGTGATGGGATCTTAATGAAATTTGATGTTTAGAAGGATGTTATGTCTCAGAGCTCTCATTTTAAATTCTGACCAGATCTGGTGATATTGGGGGGAGTTGGAAGGAGGAACCTAAAAATCTTGGAAAAACTTAGTGTTTTTTTGGATGAAACTTGGTGGGAAAAATAAGCAGAAGTCCTAGATACATGATTGACATAACCAGAATGAATCTGCTCTGTTTAGAGGAGTTGGAAGGGGGAGGGTTAATTCTGAAAAATAAAAAAATGAGGTATTTTTAACTTACAAAGGAGTGATTTGATCTTAATGAAATTTAAAGTTTGGAAATATATCATGTCTCAGAGCTCTTATTTTAAATTTCCAACTGGATTCAGTGACATTGGGAGGAATTGAGGGGGAGTAGAACCCAAAACCTTGGAATATGCTTAGAGTTTAGGGATTGGGACAAGTCTTGGTAGGAAAAATAAGCACAAATCCTAGATACAGGAGTGACATAACTGGAACAGATCTACTCTCTTTGGGGGAGTTGGGGGGATAGTGAATTCTAAAAAATAGAAAAAAAGGTCTTTTTAACTTACAAAAGAGTGATCATATCTTAATGAAATTTCATATTTAGAAGGACCTCAAAACTCAAATCCTATTTTAAATCCCAACTGGATCCAGTGTCATTAGGGGGACGGATCTTGGAAAATGCTTAAAGTGGAGAGATCAGGATGAAACTTGATGGAAAGAATAAGCACTAATATAGGTGACTGACATAACCAAACTTGATCTGCTCTCTTTGGTGGAGTTGGGAGGGAGGGAGTAATTTAGAAAAATTAGAAAAAATTAGGTATTTGTAACTTACAAATGGGTGATCAGATCTTAATAAAATTTGATATCTAGAAGGATCTTGTGCTTTAGAGCTCTCATTTTAAATCCTGACCAGATCTGGTGACATTGATGGGGTATGGAAAGGGAAACTGGAATTCTTAGAAAACATGAAAAATGAGGTATCTTACAAATGGGTGATCAGATCTTAATGAATTTTGATATTTAGAAGGACCTGTGACTGAGAGCTCTTATTTTTAATCCTGACTGACATTAAGCCTCTGATTTTTCTTTTAAAGCAATCTATTGATTCTTAGAATTTTGCTAGAGCTCATACCATATGAGTTCTTGGCTCTTCCAACCTTGTCACAAGTGCCATATGAGCTCTTAGCTCTTGTTCTTTATTATTCCTGTTTTAAGAGCAGAACTAATTAACTATCTGTTGCTAACTAAAAATATCTGATACATGATTGCATTCTTGATGTAAATACATTTATTTTATTGGTTGTATAAAGGAGTTGAAGCCAAAGTTGAGTTCTGCTTCTCTCTAGAGCTACTTTCTAAGCTCTGAGCTAGCCTGTTTCATTTTTTTTTGTTCAAATGGAGCACGAAAAAGTTTGATAGCTGATGAATATAGTTATTATTTTGAGTAAAAATTTACCTTAACCATGTCCTTACATCATTACATTCTGAAAATTTTTATTCAAGGGATTCTGTAGGTCACTTTCAGTTCTGCTAGATCTTAGTTCCTTCCCTCTACTTCTTGTATATGGTATAAGCTTCCAGTTCAAATGGATGCAGTTAAACTAGAAGTGACTCTAAAATCATTTGAATTGAAATTTCCTATACAAAATAAAGTAAGAATTTTGTCATAATAGGGCTTAGTCTTGAGCAGGACCAATACTCAACTGGTACCCAAAAACTATTCCTGTAAAGATCTTAAAGCTCCATTAGGAAAACTGGAAAGATGACTAGATTTTGAAAAAAGATTAATATTTATGTATTAAAACTATTAAGACTTTTCATTATTATCAATTACTAGAGACAATACCTTTAGTATCTAACACTGATACATAGTCTAGAGTAGTTGCTAAATTTTTTTTTCCGGTTTTGGTAAATCAAAAAGGGGTTTAATTACTACAATTTTGGATGTGAGAATTGTACCATTATATTAGAAAGTAGAGGTTCCAGTACTAAGGAGTATGCAAGTCTTTCCATAGCTCATTTTCCTTAGCCTGCTGTATAAGATCAACTATATATTGAAGAAGCAATTACTTGTTCTAAACCTCAGTAATCTACCAGGTAATATCCACTGACATATTACAATTTTAGCCTGTCACACTTTTAACAACTAAAATTGCTGTGTTATTTTACACCACTTGACATATAATTTAGGTCATTGCCTTACATTACCTTAAATTGAATATCCAGTGAGATAAGATGCCTCCTGTAGAATATCTTGCTAGCAGTGTGACATGACTATGGTTTGTCATCCCAGGTTTGCTTGCACTCTGCATTGGCCCAGTCACAACCAACTCCTTTCTAGAACCCATATATGGTTTGTTGTTTTTGGAGTGGCTGTTCCAGAGAAGGACAGTATGTACAGAAAAGAAGTGCAAGCAATCAAGTCAATGGCAACAGGGGACTTGCAGCTTATTTGTGTGACCTTCTGTCATGCTTGCAGCAAGTTTGCAAGAAATAACTGCTTCTCCTCTCTTACTTTGATAGACTAGGGTGGGGAGTTTTGGGGATACAAGTGAAAGGTGAGACACAATTGCATCAGTTATGATGTGCTCAAGGACCTTGCTTATAACTGAAGTAAGACTTAAAAGGCAATAATTACTGGCTAACTCTTCTTCCTTTTCTTGAATATGGGCTTGATGTTGGCCTGCTTCCAGTCAATTAGGAGTGTTTCAGAAGTGAGTGACATTTCAAACATCAGTGCTATTGGCTCAGCAATTTGTTCAGCTGCTCCTTTAACAGTCTGGGTTGTAAGTTATCTGGCCCATCAGTTTTATTCATATCCAGTCTTTTAAGCTTTTTCAGGACATTCTTTATACTTATAGTTGTCATGTACATTTGTTCTCAGATTGGTTGCTTTGGTAAAGTGGGTGGAGGGTTAGCTAAGAGCTGAGTGGAGAACTTTGTACCAAAGATAGAGTTGAGCAAATCTTCTTTTTCTTTAGCATCTGAGGCCTTTGTAGCATCCTCTTTCATTAGGTCTGGGATGTCTTATCTAGAGAAATTAGCTTCTGAGACGTGGTGCCAGAACCTCTTTGGATTTTGCCTAATGTGAGCTGCAATTCCAACCTCATGGTTTTCTACAATCTTCCAAGTCAAGTTTCTTAGGCTGTTTCTGCATGTCTTGAGCATATTATAGTGATTGTCACTTTTGCACTTTACCTATTTGGTCCAGGCTCTTTTCTTCTTCCTTCTAGCCCATTTGACTTCTTTGGGTAGGAACAGGAGTGTTTTCAGAAGGGGCCACCAGTATACCCAGGTATGTTTCTTCTCTGCAGCTAGGACTGCTGTCTTAAATGCCTCCCAGCTTTTTTCTACATTATCACTCTTAGCCACACTCCCTTTTCACCTTTGACACATCCTAGCATATCAATTCATAATCTGTAAAGGACGTTTTTACTTTATTTTCCTTCTTGGAGTTCGCCTCTATCTCAGTCAAGGTACAAATATGGTCTCTTCTTTCAAATGCAGAGTGATAGCAAATAGAAAGAATTTTGTTCAGGGTCATTTGTCACAATTAATTCTAGTAATGAGGGTTATTGCTGGTATCTGAATTGTGTTGGTTGTTCAATAACCTGTGTCAGTAGTTGCCAGTGAAGGATTTTGTAGTGACACAGGAGGGGCTACTTCCAGGGGGAATCCTAAACCTTCAACCTTATCAATGTCAGGCATATTGAAATCTCTAAACAAAAATATTGTCAAATGCTCTTGGGTATTCATGTTAGATATGAGATCTAGGTGTGAAAGAAATTGATCAGTGGCAGACAAACTTCACAAAACAACACCTATTATAAATGATTCAGATCCAACACAGAGTTTCAAACAGACATACCCAACCCAAATACTATCAGAATAAACAGAGTAACACACAGTTTCAGCTCTCAGTCCAGTTTTGCAATATATTGCTGCTCCTCTCCAACACTCAGGGCTATCCAAATTGCCACACAGACTTAACCCAGAGATTTGGAGATGAGATTCTTCCAATTTTGACATTGAGTTTTTAGGGCAAATCTCACAAACACAAATAACATCTATATTGTGATCAAAACACACAGCATTCAGTTCATTAAATTTTGGAGCAAGAGTATCAGAATTTGTGTAAAAACAGAAACTTTTATAGATTTTTTTTATTTCTGTTTATTATTTTAGCAGTATTATTGCTAGTGTCCGGTTCCAGTTCCAAAAATGATAGAGAGGTATATAGACTATCATCAAGCCCTTTCACCTCTTTGACCCCTTCATCAGCAAAACTAGCCACTGGAAGCACTATTATCTTCCAGTCCCAAAACAAGGAGTGCTCACTATTATATACATTAATACATTATTATTGATTGTGGGAAGTGTGGGTACCTGAGCTGCTTGTCCCCAGTAGTTTAAGACCACTAGGCTGGCCGGTACCATTATGACTCTTCCTACTCACTCTTGCTCTCTTCTGCACAATTAAATTCTATATGTAAATCGTCTCCTTTTCAGTTGACTTTTTCATGCTTTAATAATCACAACAATTTGTTTCTTTTTTAAGATATCAATAGATGCCTTAAATATCTTATGATCAATATGCTAAGGCGATTAAAATTCAGGGTAGCTGTATAAGTATTGGAATCTTAGCCAAGGAAAAGAAACATTTTAGAGACATAGTCTCCACACTCAGAGCCTGGCAATCAAATAATACATGCTGAATTCTTTCATTTGTTGAGAAGCATCAACAGCATAGAGAGGAATTATGTAGCTTCCAATTAAGTAACAAGATATTTAGAAGAAGGACACCTAATTTCAGCTGGTGATATAGCACAGTATTTAATCTAGAACAAAAAGGGGATAAAATTAATTTACTGTGATTAACATTAGATCTATTACTGATAATATCTCATGAATTGAGGTCAGAGGAAGGACTAGAGACTACCATGGAAGCCTTTGTTGCTAGAGAATTAGCTATATTATTATGTTTGATGCCTTTATGACCTGGAACATGTTGGAAACAAATCTGATTGCCTTTAGTCTTAAGATTAAGAAGCTGTCTTCTAATATTATATAAATATTGGTCATTGACAATTCTATTAACATTTTGGAGCAATAGTAATGCTTTATGCAACTGGTATACAATGTATGCAACATATAAGAGCAACTGATTTTGATTTTACTTTTGCTGCTGCTCTTGCTGTCAGTGCTGCCATACTTGTTCTCACTGCTAGAACAGGTGGTTTTAAAAACTTTTTCCATTGAAACCTGTGACTCAGTGCTGGTGTAGCTTGAGCTTGTTCTACTGTAAATGACAGTGCTCCCTATTTACATCACTTTTTGCCACATCAAGTGGGCAAAAACACATCAATCATTTGGGACTGGGAGTCCCAAGAATGGTCTGTTTTTTGCTACAATGACTCCATTTCTTATTCCCAGATTCTGCTCACCTGCAGCAACTCGTTTTTTAATCTCTTCAACCAATTATTTTTCTTTTCTGATGGTCTTCTTGAAAGGTATCTGTATAAAAGGCAATATTGCCTTTTTTGTTCAGGAAAGCTTCAAGATTTCTCCACTCTGTTTGCCAGAACTGATGAAGAATAAGATGAGATCAGGCCTTGCAGGGACTGATGGTCCGGGTACGCTGTGATATTGCCCTCCTGGCACTGATTTAGCATTTTTATTTTCCTGGGTCTTAAAATGGTTGTTTCCTTTGTGCTGACTGAACCATTAAATAATAATTTTGCATTGTCAGGACTTGCAATAACTTGCTTATAAATGAGTATGAAATGTAAATGTTAGTGTTTATAAACTGTTAATAAATAGTATCTGATTTTATTCATTAGTCTTTAATTAAATATAATCCCACTTTGGTATTTCAATCCTGATTTATCTCTTAAGCTTTGGCTTGTAACAAAGACCAAATATTGAAGCCTTATAACAAGGACATAGTCATAAGGAGGAGGTCTAACAGATCTTTATCCCTATGAAATCTTGACATTTTAAAGGTTTCTCAAAAGGAAAATTTATTTTCTGTATATTCTATTGACTGTAGATTTTTCTTTTTTAAGTGGACCTTACACAGGACAAAATTTTAACCACATTGCTTTAGGTATATTTTCTAGTGGAGGAAATTCATTCCATACTCCCCCTTACCATAGAAATTTTGTAAAGATATGCGCCCCCTCCACCAATAGAAACTTGTGCCTGCATGTCAAATAATTAAAGTACTTATCAGTAGATGGTTTTTTGTTGTGGACTTTCTCAGGAAGAAAGGAAACAATAGTGAATAACTTCAAATTGCTTTTTGTATTGTAACTTCTCCAAATTTTTTATATCTATTTGGATATTTCAAAGTTCCTTCTCTGGCTTTCCTTCCTAAAGTCACGTCCATCCTTGTTGGACGTCTTGGGGACACTCTTTTTGACAGGACGTGAACTGGGTCTCAGTATGAAAATCTGTTTTGTGCAGCCCAGAAGGGCTTTATAATGTGCATGCAGTCAACTGTGCTTGCAATTCACTGCTTATGTGGCCTTCCTTGTGATTTCTGTTTATCAATTGTTCCTGTTCGTGCAATTTTTGGGAGACAGTCAGGGGCTATTCTTTTGACATGACCAAACCACTGCAATTACTGCCATTTGATTTTAACAAGGATTGTGACAAGGGATTTCAGCTATCTTTGCACCCCTTTGTTGCTCATTCGGTCAATGTAGTTGATCTTTGCAATATAGTATAGGCAACATATCTCAGACGCAAGGAGGTTACATTGGTTTTCTATCTTCAGAGTCCAAGTCTCATACCCATGCAGAGTAATCAGCACAATCATACTGTTGAGGAGATGGACTTTTAACTAATTGGAGAAGTAACTGCATTTCTAAATATTTGAAAGTCTCATGAAGCTGGAACTTGCTAGAGCTTGGCAGCATTTGATATTGATGGTATGAAAATTATCAACAGGAGGGTGTCCAGGTAGATAAAGTGGTCAACTTTTTGACTACCTGACCATCAGTGGCTATGGTGGAAGGTTAGTCTAGCTTTTTACAAGTTGTTACCATAAGGTTTTGTTGGCATTTTTTCCATACTCAATGGTCTTTTTACTTGGCTGAGTCACTCCACCCATCTTTGAAGTTCTGCTGTAGTAGCAGATGTCTGATTGATATTATCAGCATATCCAAGCTTGTCATTGTTGCCTGTCAAAGCTTTCTTTGTCTGCATATTATTTTCCTTTGTCTGAAACTCGTTGATACCATGGGCCCTAAATGCAATCCATATTGACGAATGTCTATTTAAACAATTTTACCTGCAGCCTAAAGTGATTATTATTATATCCAGACTTTGAATACATACAAGAGGGGAAGTTTCAGGTACATCAAGGCTTTTTGGATACAGTCACATTCTGGCTACAGTTGCTTTTGCTTGTGGCTATAGAATTGGTTTAACAATGACATTAGTATGCAAGCAAAATCTGTAAAGCTTATACAGACTTTTAATTTAATCAGTTTGGTTCTGCAGTAGGTTGTAGCTACTGAATTACTTGCCAAGTCATATATTGTCCAAATAAACAGTTGACTAATTTCTCAAAGTGCTGGGAGTTCAAATGGAGACATTTCAAGGTATATTAGAGCCTTTAGTACTGAGGGGTATTGCAAATTTTTTACTAATTTGGTGATTCAGAGTATTTTCTTTAATAATTAGTCAAACCTATCCGTCTGTTCAGGTCATACATTAAGTCTATTGTCAAATATTGATCCCCAGCTTCTACCAGGACCTCTGGCAAATCCTACTGGCACCATTCCAGGGGATCTAAGATTGGGTATCATGGGCAATTTGTAGCACCAGTTGGGTACTTTTTTAACCTGTAAAGGGGAGACACCACAAATTGGTCCTATGCATTTTGGTTATCTAATCATTTTGGAAGATACATTCATAACTCAATGGGCCAAGTGAGCTCCAATGTTGAAAAGAAAAGATTTTGCTAAACTGATTCTTGACACCCACAATTGCACCAGCATATTTCCTCTCTCTGATTGTCTTGGAATTTATTTACATGGTATATAGACAGGACTAGATAGAATTCAACAAAGACAAAAATTCTGAAAAAAAATATTATAGGGCATCAATCTGTGAGGCTTTGTCTAGTCAGTGAAGACAAACAATTAAGAAAAAAACTCCATCAGTTCATGATGCAAGAATATCTATAAAAAGTTGTTTTTTCTCCGATCAGTTTAAAATTGCAAAGCTTGTGAACAGGGAAATGGAGACCTCAATGATGACCAAAGATTTGAAAATATCAGCTGTATCAGTTTGTGATCATTAAGATAGACCGTTTTTAAATCTGTTTATGATTGGAGATATTCTTGGAGTTAGTTTGGTATGTTGCCTGGGCAAACCAGGCTCAAAAAGCCCAAAATATTTTCAAAAAAAAATTAAGTTGATTTGTGCCACCCCAAATCTGGCCAAAAATATGTTTGAATGTTTAGAACCTGCTGGGCAATTAGAGTAGGCTATGGGGACAGTAAATTTTGAAAAGCTTTTAGGCTGAACTGATTTGTGGTGTAGAAAATTGCAAATTTTTTTTTCAGTTGGCATGAAACTGCCAGGGCATATAAATTGGGTGGAGGGAACATCAATGAAGAAATCTTTGGAAACAAGTTTGGTTATATTGATTTGTAATGTATGAAAGTTCCTAAAAGATATTGTAGTTCCTGACAAAGGCAACAGAACATAATTTGTTTTTAGTGGTAACCCTGACAAACATTTATTTAAATGCAAAAATAGTTACAACTACACAGAACATAAAATATTCTATCAATATAATGGTGGGCTAAGGTGTATCTGAATTCTCGGTTGTTTACAAGATTGGGGGGTCAAGATAGCTTCAGCTACATAGACGACTAAAAACCCTCCTCCTCCGCTGCTAATTTTATAGTACAACACAACATCAAAAATGTAATCTGAAGCTCTTGTATTATGGCTGAAAAATATTTTTAATGAATGTTTAGATTTCGTCGAAATTTGAATTACACTCCATCCCTTTTGTCCTTAAGCCGACAAGCTGAGGTCGTTTTACAAGTATTCTTGCAATCAACCCATAATCAAACTATGTCAATAAAAAATGAACTGAAATTAATTCTTAAAATGTGTTTCCTAAAAACCGTTCTTAAAGAGAAGTAAAACGTTAAATTGAAACTTAAGACGAGCAAATATAAACTAATAGGATAATGCAGAGGAAAAAAGTTACAATGAATGAGTAAATGAATCCTGAAACAATCAGAAACATAGCAAACAATTTTGTCAAACTAAAGATAAACAGAAATTACCACAATTAAGAGGGTGCAACAAATCCTTTAAATTCTCTAAGGGCTAGATTATCATTTGTTCTTTACTGAAAAAAAATATGTATTATAAGCATTTTTCTTTTATTATTTTAACTAGGAACTCCCAAAAATTGCTCATACCTACTGGAAATCTTTTTTTAATATGTAACTATACTTAACAACCAATCTAGTCTCTCTTGTCTGATATAAGTCAGACTATATTGATCATTTCTTTCTTCGTTGTAAATTTAAGCCTTTCAAATATAAAGAAAAAAGAATATAGAATATTTCCAACACTGCAATAGCTGTAAGTTAACTTGAAATTGCTTTTTATGTCATTTATTGATTAGCTGATCCAATCCAAAGTTTTGCCTGAACAAACAAAACTGACACCTTTAAGTTCCCTTTAAAAGCTTTGCATTCTCACTGTAGACCTTAGATCCTCTGTTACCTCCAGAGGCGTTTAAGGTGTCCAAGTAGAGTTGCCACTCATCTCATCATTGCAACCGCCCAGACATCTCACCGTTTGGGTTGGATTGAGATTTGTAAGGTCAGCCTATTAGCTGCATCGTCGGGTGTTTTCGAGGATTCCTCTTCTTCTACTATCACATGGTAACCCTTGAAGAACGATCTTTGTTTGTCGAGTTTTCGGTTATGTGGATTGCATTACCGAGTTTTCTTCACTTCCTAATATAAATCACTTTGGTTGTCGGTGGCTGAGACATCTTCTGTCATACAGTATCGTTCATGGTTTTTTGGGACCAGTGCATATGTGCCTTAAACACATGTTTTTGAATGTGTTGAGTTTCTTTTCAAGTGTTTGATCTAGGTCCCAAGTTTCAGAACCACAGCAAAGTGTTGATAGGACCTTGCTGTTGAACAGCCTTAACTTGATTCAAAGAAAGTACTTTTGGCTGCGCTAAATTTGAAACAGTTTCATGAAGGATGCATATGCCTGGTCGATTCTTACCTTAAATTTTCGCTGACCCGGTCCTGAATTGTGAATGGTACTCCCTAAGTACTTGAAATCCACGGATTGCTTTATTGCATTGTAGGCCGAGTGGAGACCCAGTGTTAGGTATACTTTTGTTTTATTGGTATTTATGTTGAGGCCAAAAGGTTTGGTAGCATCTCTTACTTGGTTAAGGTAATGCTGCAGCCACCAAAATCAAAATTCCCGAATCTCTTATTATCTGACTGGATTCCACGTCGGTTGTAGGCCCGGAGAATATAGTCAATAGTGAGGATAAATAACAGTAGTGATAAATAACACAGCCTTGCTTCACCCCTGTCATAATTTGTAAGTAACAGGTCTTCCCGCACTTGTCTTCGCGTAGTGTTCTGTGTCTTTGGAGAAGGGCTTCAATGATTCGGACGGGCTTATCAAGAATATCGTAGTGTTGAAGAACCCTACAAAGCGTTTGGCGATCTGTCGATCCGAAAGCTTTCTCGAATTCTATGAAGGCAGAGTACAGCTTATTGCACCATTCATTTGGTTCTTCCAGCAGCATTCTAAGAGTAAATACAAGATCGGCGCACGATCAGTTTAGCAGGAATCCATGCCGCTCCTCCCAGAGACGTTTGTTCAAACACTTATTAGATTCTGTTAAGGAGTATAGTCGCCAATAGTTTGCTAGGTATTGAGACAAGGCTGATACCTCTCCAGTTTTGTACTTCACAGTGTTGCGTTTTTTAAATATTTTAACGAGAGTGCTTTTTGTCCAATTTTTAGAAATTTCTTCTGTTCTCTAAATTATGTAGAAAAACGTGATCCACATAGTTTTGCATGCAGCTACTGACCATTTAATCGTTTCCAATCTTCCTCTGAGGGGTTTTTAGCCTTCAGCTTCTTAGCCACCTTTAGTATCTCGCCACCAGAAGGAGCTTCGATATCGGCGGCTAGGTTTATAAATAGTGTGTCTGGTATGTCTGGAGGATCGGCAGATGGTGATCTGTTTAATAATTTTTCACAACGCGTGTCTGTAGATATTAATTTTTCATCACTTTTGAATTAAATAGAATCAAAAGGAAAAGTTTGACAAAAAAGAGCCTGCTTTGAAATATAAAAATTAAATTCAACGTCACAAATGTAGCTATTCTATGAAATACTCTTTGTCTTTCCTGTAAACTTGATTAGTTTCTTTTTGTATTTTGAAAAATAGATATGCATTGATCATTCTCATTAAAGCTGAATTTTCATTTTGGTTTTTGGAGGGCTTATGGGAATGGTAGTCCCACTGTTATTTGGGGTGATTTTGTGTTTGCTTTAGATATGAATTGGTTACATAATTTCAACTCTATGTTACTGATGTTATTGAATTATATTAATTCAGGTCTTCTCCTTTAAGGTTTTAATATCAGTCTACTTTTCTGTCAAGGACTTTTATTTTATGAATTTAAAGAGTTAAGGTAGCTGTTGATAGTGCCGAACGTCACTTCCATCTATGGATTTTGATTATCTGAAGATTTTTTAGGTCTCTTCTCTTGTACATCATTGTATCTATTTATGTTCTGTGGTAACAAGTCTTTTGATTCTTCTGTATAATAAAACTGTGAACGTTTAGTGATTATTTTGAACAGTATGAGTGACTTTGTTATTCCCAGAAAATGCAAATGCTTTAAGAATGCCATATCCGTCTAAGAGGTATAGTGATACTGATAAATCAGAAGAAGTTAGAACAAAGAAGGCAAAAGTTGATTTTGAAGAAGACTTAAAGCCGAAAATGGAAAGGAAATCAAAGCCAAGTACCAGAACGTATCCCTCAGCTTCATTTCAGCCAGGGTCTAGGAGGACAAGGGACGGAAGGTCAACTAATTCATCTGGAAGTAGTTCAGGAAGAGCTCAGGGAGATGGTCCAGGAACTAGACCCTCTTCCTCCAGATATTACGCCAGAAGTGAAGGTTTTTATCATTCTTTTCTAATGCTTGAGGGCTAACTGAGCATGGTTTGTGTAGATTGATAAATATATTAAACTAACCTATGCAATTTAGTATTTATTGCTTTTCTGAACTGCATTCTTTAACATTCTGAACCAATTCTTTTTCTTCTTCTTTTTTTTTGATAATCTGGGAACGAATCATCATTAAGCATTTCTGATGGGTATGAACAAAATTTATTTTTTTGTACTGTCCTGGCTTTTTCTTATAAGAATGTAAAATTCAAAGGCAGAGGTTAATCTAGTTTCTTCTGGAAAATGCTGATCTATGGATCTATGTAAGTCATAATTTTGTTTATGAAGAAATAGCTAGATGGACTTCTTCATCATTCAGCTGCTCTTAAATTCACATTTTGATAAAATTATTTTTATTCAACAAATTTTAAACGTTTTGAAAATCAGTTCAAGCAATGAAAATTTAAGAAGGAGGAAATAATTAGCTTTTGTTGTGGCACTATATCTGGTTCTCAATGAATCATAAGGGGCGGTGCTAAGGCTGAAAGGCCAAGGAAAACTGGACACTTAATAAGCATTGTTTTGATTTGTTTTAAGTGTTCACTTTGCTTCACTTGTGGAAGATGCTATTTTAATCAGTATTAAAGTGACTAATTAAATGAAGATTCAGCAGATATTCCCGCTCTTCCTTTCGCCATAAAGTACACTTGGTCTAACAAAAACAGGACCAACTGTAAACAAATTATAACAGTAACGACTTTATATCACCTTATAGAGAGAAAAAATATTTAATCAAAATTAAAGAGGCAAAAATTATCGTATTCGGAATTATCCTATCTTTTTGTCTTTCTATCAAGCATCGGATGCCTTCAAAAGGGTAATTGCTTAATATGGAAAATTGAAATTCTACTGTTATAGCGCCCTGATTGTTAAATGGACTTAATTTTTCCCTTGCACACAAGTTGTCACATTCATTAGAAGCTTTTGATATACTTTCTACTGTAGTTTGTGTTATGTTTCGCTCTGTGTTCTTTTCTTTTTTGAAGTTTTTTTTTAGAAATTATGACTTAGTTTAGTATTTTATTAAATCTGATTCGTCACTACTGTCAATTGACAAATAAGATACTAAAATACATATTACGTTTTCTATGCTTAATTTTTTTTCAAAAGGTACGTCTTTTCTAATGAGCACTGAAATGTGTTGGTTAAGTTTTTTTTGGTATTTGTATGATACACGCACTACCTAATGTAATTCTAATATGTTTCTCTGACGCTCAATCCTATTGCAATATAAGAAAGTAAGGTAAAAATACAATACTTTAGAAACTAATTTGGGATACATATCAGTACATTAGAGGGTTGTGGGTAAAGTAATGCTCTATCTGAAGCCATACAGAGTGGAATTTTCTTTTTTTGCTGGTAAAATTAGCTAAAATTAAGCTTAATTGCATTGCTATTTACTTGTTAGATCGAAAAGCAGTAAGCTAAAGGCTTTTTGTTGGACGATTAAAGGATATCATGGGCTTAAAATAGTTTAATATGATGTTCTTCATATACAAAAATAAATTCTATTTTGTTGAAAGATTGGTAACAGTAGGAAAATAACTAGGGGTGTCAATTAGGGGAGGCGAAGAGGCTATGTCTGGCACTCTAGATCCCCCCCCCACTAGTCTTGAAAAATGTATTTGTGGCATTTTCATTCTTATAATTAAAAAATTGCCCTTCCTTGATTTTGAAAAAGTCGTTCACCCCCCTCCCTTCTTACATTTTCTTGATTCGACACCACTTAAAAGCACTATAAAATGACATTTGCTGCTGAAGAAGATTGTGACCAGGCTTGAACCTAGCTAAAGGGAGGATAGAACGCTATTTTTCTTCTAATCTTTAGAAGCTGTGCTTTGTTAGTGTTTAGTTTGAAACAAGTAATAAATTTTTCTTAGCTTTTTGGATAATCGCCTCTGAAAACGAGACCCGGATTGATCGTTTTACGAAAATCTTTGACTGTTTAAGATGATTTCTTTGAATGTCTATGGTGATGAATTTGTGTACAACTTGATTTCATGTTTCCTAACCCTGGGAGGTGGGCTTCTGAAACTTCTAAAATACCAATTCAAACCGTTCCGAATCCGTCAATCAAAATGTCAGTACGGCGGTTATTTTTGACGTTGTAAAGTTCCTAGTGGTAATTTTCACATTATTTGGTCTTTATAAATAATTCGACCCAGATAAGTGAAGCTATCCACTTGATTGATCTTCTTGTTTACCAACATCACCTCTTCTTCATTTATGCCTAGTCTATGCGACTTAGTCTTCTTAACATTAATTTTAAAACTATTCTTGGATCCTGAACTATCATAAAATCCAGTGATTCATTCATTTTTCTTACATTTTTATCTTAGACACCCAGATAATCTGCTTAGTCTAAGTCTAGGAGGGTTTTATCTCTCCATTTGATCCATAGCCTTTACCGTGTTCCCTTGGACAAAATAGCTATAATATACTTATTATCCGCGTTAACTTTTTCCGGTTTTGTACAAATTTTCTCGGAATTTTTGTACAAATTTTCTCGGAATTCCACTATGGTTCAAAAATAGGTATATTATACGAAAATTCTGAACATTTGATATTACTGTTAAAATGGATCAACAATACGACCGATTTCTTAGAAAATCTATAGAAATAGAATAAATTTTTCCCTTAATTGTCTCATTTAATGGAAAAACAGTTTTGTTGTCATTTATTTAATAAAATTAAATAAAAAAAACAAGTTTTTTTTAAACTGAAAATAAGGAGCGATATTAAAAATTAAAACGAACAGAAATTACTCCATATTTGAAAGGGGCTGTTCCCTCCTCAACGCCCCGCTCTTTACGCTAAAGTTTTGACTCTTTCTCTTAATTCTACTTATTAAATCAGTAAAAAAAAACAAACAAACAAATGAACATGCATCCGTGATCTGTCCTAGGGCAAAAATGCAAAATTTCACATTTTATAGATAGGAGCTTGAAACTTCTACTATTATTCCTTAATTCATCCTTATCTGCTATATTGTTGCAATGTCTGGGGTAGTACATTTCCTTCTCATCTCGATCGTGTTCGAGTTTTGCAGAATAAAGCGCTTCGAGTGTTATGTGGTGTAGGTTTTAAAGACTCGGTACGAAAGAGGTATATAGAATGCAAAATCTTGCCTTTAGCAGTAAAGTGGTTTTAGTTTCTTTTTGTTTTGTCTTTTTTGAACTGTAAATCCGTTTCGATTGAAATGCAGGGTAATTGATTTTTCTTCTTCTTCTTCTTTCTTTCTTTTTTCTTTTCCTTTTCTTTTCTTTTTATTTTTTCTTTTTTATTTTATAATTCTTTTGATGTAACTTTTGTTATAAAAATTCCGTTTTTTAGAGTTTCGGTTACCATTGAACCGGGTTGCTCCTTACTACAGTTCATTACCACGAACTGTTTGATTAACATTTATGTGCTATGTTTATGGGTGCTGTATGTTATTATTTGTGGGTCAGGTTTTGTGAGTGGTTTTTTGAGTTGTGTGCAAAAAAAACTATGATCTACTTATTTTCATTAGAAGTGTAATTTTTATATTTTTCAGTATTCTTTTCATACTCCTCTGTGTACATCTTTTGTATGTATAGAGGGCACAAATAAATTTTCATTATTATTTGGCATACAATGTAAATATAGGACCTTTACTAAAGTTCTTCTGTTTACTCAAGCACACAGAAACCAAGCCATTGTCTTTATAATTACCACACTCGCTCTTATCACCTTTCTTATAATGGTATTTGATTGTTCCGCCCACCTACTTTAAAGATTCCCAGCTTTTTTTCTGATAGACAACTTTCAAAATTTTGCTGTTTCTGGTGGACTTACTGATGCAAAATTTCTTCCGTATTCCCAAAACTTGACAAAATTATGAAGGTTAGGTTCAATAATGGGATTTTTTTTGCGGAGGAGTTCCTACCACAGTCTAAAGTTGGCCAGTCAAAAAAGTGATTCCGCCCGACTTTTACTTTTTTGACATTTTCTCATAGCATTAAAAATAAATGAATTGTCATTTATTTTATTTAGAAAATACACCCTTCGGAGGTGTAAAATTAAAATTGCAAATTTTGTTGTATTATATTTATTAAAATTCTTAGTTATTACCCTATTAATTATAATTGTTTCATATTACAAATTGTAATATTATAATAGTCGGAGTATAATTAAAGTTAAACGTCATTAAAGTAACTTAACTTCTACAGTCACAATCACAGAACAGTCACAATATTATTTCATGGATTGACAGCAAGTTATTAATATTTGGCTTTAATTTGACCCCCCAGGATTACTTGACCCCCCTTCCCTCCCATAGCCGCTGAGGAAAAGGCTCCAAGCTATGAACTTTGCCCATCCTTTACATATAGTATTGGTTATTGGGAAACATATAGATTTTTTTTTTGGGGGGGGGGGGTATCCTCCGAGGGGAGATTTTTCCGTTGGGATGGAAGTTTCCAGTGGTAACCTTTCCGGAAGGAATTTTACACGGGGAGAAATTTGCCAGAATTCATACATAAAATTTACTCATTTTCCGCGGGAAAATTTCTCCATGGGAAATTATCACCAGGAATAATTCTCTGTGGGGAAATTTTCTGCGGGGAAACTTTTCATTGGAGGGTGCTAATCCGGGAAAAATTTGCACAAAGGGGTTATTTCCTGAATGAATGGAAAAACGGTCAGCAATTGAGTAAAATCAAATGTTCTTTTTTTTTCGAATCAGAGTATGCTAGGGAGAATTTTCAGGCGAATCATGAGCAAGAAACTTTCTGGGGGGCTTTTACAGCAAGGATGCTCCCTTACAATTATAAGTTAATGCCATAAAATTTTTGAACAGATCTGTCAGGCACGTGATGTCTGCTTCTAAATTGATCAGATTTTCTTCTGAACTTTCCAGAAACGCTAAAACTGATTCAAAAATTGAGTAATTTTTTTTAAACGTTTACTATTCGACAACCAGCGTACTTCAATATTTAAGGGCCATCTTTGGAAGTCGTCATCATTTTCATCGCACATTGGCGTAAATAAACGCGCATTCAGTTATTGTTTCTTTTTTTGTCTACAGTATTAATCACGATTTGAAGTGATTGGTGCAATCTATCACCCAAATTTTTTGCTATGGGTTATTTTTGGTGAATGATTCAGTGAGTTACGTTTACCGTTTTTACGAGAAACAGTCTCAGGGCTTCTTAAAATTTTATCTGCCTGTAGTCAAGCCAACACTTTAGTTCTTCACTTATAAGAACAGATACATTTTCGTTGACCCCTGTTTACAAATTTTTTAACACCTACTTTTCTTTCACGCCAATGTAGGCCCTATTTTAGTCTCCCTTGGAGCCCTTGGGGTCCACCTGGACCACTTTGGGAATCATTGTTATACATTTTCTAAATTTAAACTCTGTAATTTCTTATTCAACTGTTCCGGAAAATTTCTTCAAATTCTCATTCAGCAGTCTTATCACCGTCATAACCTCTTGAACGGTTGTTACCCTTCCCAAATTTGCCTTGTAGAAGCCCTTAAAAATTGAAACCTAATGTGGGAAGATACCGGAGGGAATGGAGTGACTGTATCAAGTCAGGTGGGGAGGTTTCTATAGATCAATTTACTGTCACTATTTTACCGTGTTTGGTTATCGTGATTTACATTTAGACAGTGAAAGCACTACTATCCTTAATAATAAATTAGTATCATTATTGCATAGACGTAACATGCTCTATGTTTTGATGAGCGATATCGTTCGCGTTCTTCGGCTTAAATATGACTGTTAAAACCCCTCTTTGATCTCGCAAACCCCCTGGTCTGGAAGATATAGCGCCACATCATCTCTAAAATGCTAGTTCTCAGTTGATCGAACATGCGAGTTTTAGTTAAGATATACATTGATACGGGTAAAATATCTACTTTATTTGGTTCAAAGGTTACTATGAAAATTCTGTAAGGAGGGGGAGGGGGAGGGAATGTTAATTCATCCATTTGTTCTGATCATCATATCTGGTATTTGAAGGAAGTTATTGGAAAGCTTGATTTGTTATGTAAATGTGCTATAGACTTTTGGCGGTTTAGTTTTATAAACACCTAATTGTGCATGTTGTGAACCTCCTTGATTTTGGTGTTACACCTTACGTGATTTCTCTACTTCCTTGTTATAGCTATGAAAGGGTTGATCTTGTTAAAGGTCTTCTAAATATGTTTTGTCTGTTTAGGGGCTTGGGACAAGTTCAGTCTCCAGTACTGTCGTGTTCAACACTTCAACACGTACTGTAATCAGGAGGGAGTTTTTACTGGGGCTATGCAACGACCTTTGTAACGTAAGTCTGATTTGCTGCGCTGATGATGTCCTGCTGATCAGCTCAGGTCTATCTACGTTGCAGGCCAATTTGAATTATCTGAACTCAGATTATGAGCTTTTGAGGCTTGCTGACTGAATAGTTGAAGGTTCGCTCGGAGGTTTATCGTTTCTTTGAAATGAAGTTTATCGTTTCCTTGAAATGAGGTTTATCGTTTCTTTGAAAGTCCTAGATACATGATTGACATACCCGGAACGGATCTGCTCTCTTTGGGGTAGTTTGGGGGGGGGGGGGGTTAATTCTGAAAAATTAGAAAAAATGAGGTATTTTTAACTTCCGAACGGGTGATCGGATCTCAATGAAATTTGATATTTAGAAGGATATCGTGTCTCAAAGCTCTTATTTTAAATCCCGACCGGATCTGGTGACATTGGGGGGAGTTTGGGGAGGGGGAACCTAAAATCATGGAAAACGCTTAGATTGGAGGGATCGGGATGAAACTTGGTGGGAAAAATAAGAAGAAGTCTTAGATACGTGATTTACATAATTGGAATGGATCCGCTCTATTGGAGGGGGGGGGGGGTAAAGTTGGAAAAAATGACGTATTTTTAACTTACGAAGGAGTGATCGGATCTTCAAGAAAATCCATATTTAGAGGGACCTTGTAACTCAGATCTCTTATTTTAAATCTCAACCGGATCCAGCGTAATTGGGGGGGGGCAGATAGGGGGACCGGAAATCTTAGAAAATACTTAAAGCGGTGAGATCAGGATGAAACTGGATGGGAAGAATAAAAACCGGTGTAAGATACGTGACTGACATAGCCGGATCTGCTCTCTTTGGTGGAGGTGGGGGGGGGGGGGTAATTTTGAAAATTGACGTATTTGTAACTTACGAAAGGATGACCAGATCTTAATGAAATTTGATATTTAGAAGGATCTTGTGCTTTAAAGCTCTAATTTTAAATTCCGACCAGATCCTGTGACACTGGGGGGATTGGAGGGGGAAACCGGAATGCTTGGAAAACGTGAAAATTGGGGTATTTTTATCTTACGTATAGGTGATCGGATCTTAATGAAATTTTATATTTAGAAGGAATTCATGTCTCAGAGCTCTTATTTCAAATCCCGACCAGGTCTTTTGACATTGGGGGGAGTTGGAGGGGGAAATCTTGGAAAACACTTTGAGTTGAGGAATCGGGATGAAGCTTGGTAGACAGAATAAGCAAATGCCCTTGATACGTGATTGACGGAACCGTACTGGATTCGCTCTCTTTGGGGGAGTTGGGGGGAGGGGCTCAGTGATTTGGCGAGTTTGGTGCTTCTGGACGTGCTAGGACGATGAAAATTGGTAGGCGTGTCAGGGAGCTGCACAAATTGACTTGATAAAGTCGTTTTTCCAGATTCGACCATCTGGGGGGGGGGGGCTAAAGGGAGAGGAAAAATTAGAAAAAAAATTAGGTTTTATAACTTAAGAGTGGGTGATCGGATCTTAATGAATTTTGATATTTAGAAGGACATCGTGACTCTTAGAGCTCTTATTTTTAATCCTGACCGGCATTATGCCTCTTATTTTCCTTTTAAATCAATCTATTGACTCATAGAATTTTGTTAGAGCTCATACCATATGATCTCTTGGCTCTTAGCTCTTCTTGCCTCGTCACAAGTGCCATATGAGCTCTTAGCTCTTGTTTATCTTCATATTAAGTACGAACATTCTTGAGACAGGTTTTACTTTTTGCAACTCTGCTGTGTGGAAGTTGAAGTTTTCTTTGTGTGTTTTTCTTTCATTTCTTTTTCATATTCTTGTTTTACTTCTTTTTTATGAGTTTGTAAGCGGGAGAAAATCAACCAATGTTTAAGTTTCGAACATCTAAGCAAATGTTTAATAACAAGTGTATAAAATCAATAAAAATTGAACATTTTCTCTGTTTTGCTTCATTCGGATATCAAATAGGAAATTGTGAAAGGATGCTTAGAATTTGTAAAACAGCGAGACTAGAAACAACATCCTACTTGAATATTTCCGAAGAACTGACCACATTGAGCTGGCTGATAATTTGGTGGATCATTTGTTGGTCCCCCTTTACGTAAGACGGTAACTTGAAGACCCTTGAGAGCATTTGGAGAGACAGGGAGCGTTCAAATGAAAAAATAACCAGTTTTGGCTGACGAGAAATTCTAAGGATAGAATGGTTTTAGCGACCTTAGTAGGAATAATCAAGGTCAAGTGACAGCCCGATTTTTTTTTATGTTCCTCGAATTATCTGCCAATTGTGATCCAATGGGATATAACGTTTTCATAGAATATGACTTAACATTAATCAAACTCTTGCTTCGTCCCAATTAAATTCCTTCATTATCAGAGCTGTTCAAAAGATGCGGTAACCGGGGCAGTTTCCCCGGGTGTCTGGCTGGGTTTTCGGCGCCACGGCTGGCGGGTTCCCCAATTTGACCAAAGTTTTGACTGATTCGGCTGTTTTGCTTATATTTGAGTCAGGATGAGGTCGCTATAATTTATTTTTTCTCCGGCACCACCAACCCTGGGACAACCACTAGAAGAAAAATAAAAAAAAGTCATTAGTTATTAGGCCTAATAACAATAAACGATGATTCAAAGACACCTTCATAATTTCTAGAAAAATGATTTCTTACATAATTCTATAAATTGCCATACGAAACCATACTTTTCGTTTCTGTATCAGTTTATCCCCTCCAACATCTTTTCCAACATCCAACTCCTAACAACCTATAATTAATTTTGGTACTTGTTAATTTTACGGAACACACTCAAGAATTTGGCTCTCTAAGATCTGACAAAAAC
This sequence comes from Artemia franciscana, assembly GCF_032884065.1. Lineage (NCBI taxonomy): Eukaryota > Metazoa > Arthropoda > Branchiopoda > Anostraca > Artemiidae > Artemia > Artemia franciscana. The sequence goes on from NC_088870.1 coordinate 25,413,857, forward strand.
GGGTTTGCCTCTCACACTCGGTTACGATTTGCTTATTTTTAGTGAGGAAAACTACGATGTAGTTATATTTTAGTTAATATGTAGAAGTGGTTAGAGGTTAGGTTAGGTTAGGTTAGGTTTTCAATATAATGTGTTCTACGCGGCCTCCTATCCATAATTCTTTGTCGTAGTTTCCATAATTTTGTTTCGAAAGTATTATATTATCATCATACTTTGGTATATATCATTAGGATTAACCCAATTTCACTTCTTGGGTGTTTTCCATATAATTAACAAGTACCTTAATTTTTTAAATTAATTTGAAGTGTAATAAAGAAAGAGGCAGATCTTTCAAGCTCAATTTTACTATTTTTAGGGATGAAAAAACCGTAAGAAAATGGTCAAAATTTGGCTAAAAAAATCGAAAAAAATATTTATTGAAGATTCTGAAGAAAAAAACACTTTTGTGAACTGCACATTGTCTGTAAAAAGTTTTGAGTCTTCCATAACGTTTGTCTTTACTTAAAGAAGATCAAGAGCGTGGTTGAATTTTTTTTTTCTGTTGTGTCATTTGCTTAAGTTGCATTTCGGGTTAAAACTTTCTCATATTGCCAATCTAGAATGTAAGCTACTTATTGTAATCTATATAAAGAATACAAAATGGTCTTTGATTGGTCTGCTAGAACAATTCACATTAAAATAAAAGTTTTTATGGCACTTGGTATTAACCAAGTGACATATAGCAATCGCAAATTTTGTCGGTCTGTCGGTCCCGGTTTTGCTACTTTAGGCACTTCCAGGTAAGCTAGGTCCTAGCTTACCTGGAAGTGCCTAAAGTAGCAAAACCAGGACCGACCGGACCAGATTTGTTTGGAAATAACCCCCTTAGAGTGGAGGGATCGGGATAAAATTTGGTGGGAAAAATAAGCACAAGTCCTAGATACATGATTGACATAACCGGAACGGATCCGATCTCTTTGGGGTAGTTGGGGGGGGGGGTTAATTCTGAAAAATTAGAAAACTTACGAACGGGTGATCGGATCTCGATTAAATTTGATATTTAGAAGGATATCGTGTCTCAAAGCTCTTATTTGAAGTCCTGACCGGATCTAGTGACTTTGGGGGGAGTTTGGGGTGGAGGAACCTAAAATCATGGAAAACGCTTAGATTGGAGGGATCGGGATGAAACTTGGTGGGAAAAATAAGCAGAAGTCTTTGATACGTGATTTACATATGGAACGGATCCGCTCTATTGGGGGGGGGGGGTTAATTCTGAAAAATTAGAAAAAATGACGTATTTTTAACTTACGAAGGAGTGATCAGATCTTCATGAAACTTCATATTTAGAAGGACCTCATGACTCAGATCTCTTATTTTAAATCTCAACCGGATCCAGCGTAATTGGGGGGGGGGTAGTTGAGGGGAACCGGAAATCTTAGAAAATACTTAAAGCGGTGAGATCAGGATGAAACTGGATGCAAAGAATAAAAATCTGTCTAAGACATGTGACTGACATAAATGGACCGGATCTGCTCTCTTTGGTGGAGTTGGGGGGGGGGGGGGGTAATTTTGGAAATTGAGGTATTTGTAACTTACGAAAGGGTGACCAGATCTTAATGAAATTTTATATTTCGATGGGTCTTGCGCTTTAAAGCTTTAATTTTAAATTCCGACCAGATCCTTTGATATTGAGGGGAGTCGGAGGGGGAAACCGGAATTCTTGGAAAACGTGAAAATTGGGGTATTTTTATTTTACGAATAGGTGATCGGATCTTAATGAAATTTGGTATTTAGAAAGAATTCATGTCTCAGAGCTCTTATTTCAAATCCCGACTAGATCTTTTGACATTGGGGGGACTTGGAGGGGGAAATCTTGGAAAAGACTTGGAGTGGAATAACCGGGATGAAGCTTGGTGGATAGAATAAGCAAATGTCCTTGATACGTGATTGACGGAACTGTACTAGATTCGCTCTCTTTGGGGGAGTTGGGGGGAGGGGTTCGGTGATTTAGCGAGTTTGGTGTTTATGGACGTGCTAGGACGATGAAAATTGGTAGGCGTGTCAGGGAGCTGCACAAATTGACTTGATAAAGTCGTTTTCCCAGATTCGACCATCTGGGGGGTTAAAGGGAGAGGAAAAATTAGAAAAAATTAGGTATTTATAACATACGAGTGAGTGACCGGATCTTAATGAACTTTGATATTTAGAAGGACATCGTGACTCAGAGCTCTTATATTAAATCCTGACCGGCATTGAGCCTCTTATTTTCCTTTTAAATCAATCTATTGATTCATAGAATTTTGCTAGAGCTCATACCATATGATCTCTTGGCTCTTAGCTCTTCATGCCTCGTCACAAGTGCCATATGAGCTCTTAGCTCTTGTTATGTTTCTCGATCTATTCAATTTTTTTCCAGTTTTTATCATTTCCTTACAGCATATTTTAGGATGCTGGTTACAAAAAAAGAAACGAAAGTAGTAGTGTTACTCCCCAGCTCAATTACTAACATCTAATACTACTTTTCACATACGTTACTGTGTAACTATAGATCCGTTAGATGAAGATCTGATATCTATGACGGTAGAAATTGCAATAGTTAGAATTTTTTTCCATGTGATGTTTTTCGTCTAAAAAATATTTACACAAAAAAATCACAGAATGTCTTAAACGCCACCTAAAACATTTTTTGCCTTAATTTCTTCACCACAGGGGAGGGACTTTGAGAAAGTCCCTTGTATAAAATATTCCGTAGTTTTTTTTTAAAAGTTCTTTTTCAAAAAAAGTTTGGCTATATTCTATGAAGCATTACTTCGTCAGTTTTGTGTCCATTGTATTTATTTTTTTCTCTTTATAAATGTATTTTGATGTGACGCTCCGATTTTCGTTGAGCATTAGAGAGCAATTAGTATCTTAATGAAGTCATAATTTAGTATCATGTTTTGTCGTTAATTCTGCTGTTTGTTGCAATTTGAAGTTTGTCTCTCTTCTACTGAAATTGTAATGTGGAAATCGGGTAATTTTGGCAGGATCGAATGTAGTAATAATGTTTTTCTCATTTGTCTCCTTGAATTGATATTCAGTCAGTGCTACACTGCTAGACCAACGATCAACCCAACTTAGTTGAAGATATATAATTAGGATTGCGCTGGGACAAGCTTCAATTTGGAAACAAGTAGACAATTTTGGTTCACAAAAAAGTATTTTTGTTTTTTTACAGATACACGTTTATAAATGCAACTCGTAATATGTGGAAAATGATTTTTATAGAGATAAATTTTAAAATGGCATGTTACCGAAAACACGTCATGATTAAGACACATTAGAAACCTATAGGTGGTTTGGTACTTGTTAACAATCTAGAACACACTCAAGAAGTGAAGTTAGGCTAATCATAATAAAAAATATGACGAAAATATAATACTTAAGTGACAAAATTATGGAAACTACAACCATAGAATTATGGAAAGCGGACCGCCCAGATCGCATTATATTAAATACATAACCTAACCACCTCTATATATTAAATTTTTAATTAATATATACTTGCATCTTAGTTTATTTCACGAAAGAATAAGCTAATTATAACGGGATTAGTGAGAAATACCGGTTCACTCAGATCAAACAAAGCAAACTTCTTGAGTATGTTCTGGATTGTTAACAAGTACAAGAGGTTTTTTTATCGTACCAATTTAAATAAAAAAGGAATATTTTATCAATAACTCTTTTTCAAATAGAATTTAAACTTATTTTCTGTTGAAGCAAAGCATGTTTATAAGATAAATACGTTGTTGAAAAGGGGCAGCCATTTCTTGTACTTTGCCTTATCATAAACAACTTTGGTTTAACCTAAATTTTATCTGATACTATTTTCAAATTGACCTTGTATAAATTTGAAGTTTTAAAAAAATAACTGAAAAAGATGCCATAATGTCGTGTTTTCCAGGTCAGGAGAGACAAACAACTAAGGAGAGCATGAGAGATTTTTACACTATCCTGGAGTTAACTAGAAACGCGTCTCAGGCAGACATTAAAAAATCGTAAGTTTCTTTAATCTTGTTTATCTGTTCATGAGGTCATAAACGCCCATAGTTTGGGTCCACCTTCTTTTTACAGGAATGCGCTTAAGACTTATTCCCCCTTGATGGGTAGGGGTCACCATGCTTAGAAGTGGTGGCTTTATAAACTTGGAAGTGGGACAATTCAATTAAAAGTTGAAAATTCTAGTGCCCTTTTTAAAAACCAAAAGTGACTGAACTTCAATCAGCCTCCATCCCATTCTTTTTTCTACTAAATGTCCCCCGTGTATTCCCTGTGATGTCGGATCAAAACATCATATCCGTAATGTCCTGGGAACAGCTTTGGGTATGAAGCTGTAGATTTTTTGGGAGTGTTTCGGGGAGAGAATGGGCTTTGGATCGACGGGAAGAAGGGATAAAGGGAAGGTTTGGCGTCGATCCTGTTTAAAAAATTGTACTATGAGCTCCTGTCCAACTAGAATCTACTCCTGACGAAGTATAAATGTAGACCAAAAGAAATGACATCAAAATAACGTATTTACGTAATATCAGCATCTTGGGGAATAAGGTTGAAATTTTCTGGCATTCCTGAGGGCCAAGGGGACTTCGAAGAAATTTTCAAGGATTTTGTGGGTCGAGGAAGAGCAGAAATGAATTAAAAGAAACTATGTATTCAGGTAATCAAAATTAAATCTAACTCGGTTCCCCAAGCTCTTCCTGAGATAATGGAGATGCGCTATTTTAAACTGGGATTAGATGGTTTCCTCTGGTCTACAATGCTAGATAGTCTTGCCCAGGGGTGATTCCAAGGTGCATTGACGCCTTTTAGGCAGATGCACGGACTTTAAGTGCCAGGAAAATGTATAATTTATTTTTACAGATCGTGTTTACTCAATGGCTTCAAAATCAACAAGGCTGCATCTTCAATAAGGTTGTTGGGTGGAAGTTCTTAAAATGAGAGATTGCAAACGTGCAGTTAATAGTTTTTAACTACGGAAAATAGACCAGGAATAACAGAATTTACTGTTGGCAACTTTCTGGCCTTGTTTTGAACAAAATTTGTTACTTTTTAGTTGGAAAATGTATGAAAGTAGCATTTTGCTTTTTTGGCAATTTATTGCCTTAGTTAAAAAATGTCACTAGATATTTTCAATTTAATTCAGCTGAGCCCCCCTCTCTTTCAATCTTACGACCACTAGTTTAGGTCATAAAAAGGAGACGCATCGGTGAAACCAATGTACAAATGTGATTTTCCTTTTTATTAGGGTGATTCCACTTTTTACTTCCGTTTTTTTTTTTTTTTTTTATTTTAAGCTTTCAGACTCTTTCAAAATTTTTGTGCCTGAAGGGTTTCTGACCCTCGTTTGAAATATCCAAGGATTTATATTTCGTAATTATAAGTTACTATTTAATTGAATACGAAAGAAAAATAATATATCTAAACAAAGGTCAATCGGAAATTATTTGTGGTTGGACAGTTTCCTAAAAGCCTGTTTTTGATTAAATAAAAAAAAAAACTAATTTTTTTAGCAGAAAGTAAGGAGCGACATTAAAACTTAAAACGAACAGAAATTACTCCGTATATGAAATGGGTTGTCCCCTCCGCAATCCCTCGCTCTTTACGCCAAAGCGTTTAATTGTTTTAAAAAGCAGAATTGTGGCAAAGAGTCAAACTTCAGCGTAAAGAGCGAGGGATTGCGGAGGGGACAACCCATTTCATATACGGAGTAATTTCTGTTCGTTTTAAGTTATATTTTACTTAAAATATATACTTATATATTTAAAATCAGCATTAAAATGCGATTCTTTTGATGTAGCTATTGATAGTTGTGGTTACTATTGAGCCGGGTCGCTCCTTACTACAGTTCTTTACCACGAACTGTTTGATTTTCGGCTACGGTAGGTTGTTGTTCACTCAGTTATTCATTTATTGTTATATCAGTTATTGATTGCGTCATTAAATAATTTCTGTGACAACGCTGGCAAAGCATGACAAAACGAAAAAAAAGATTATAAAGAAGACAAAACGAGGGTAATAGCAATCAATGAAAAATAGAACACAATTATGCAAATATTTCGGTCGAGACCTTCGCTCGAGCGTCTTCAGTGTGGAATAAACTAATACAAATACGGATGAAAGTCCACAGGACAATGTAAAAAACAAAACAAAAACATTAAAACTAAAAGAAGAAGACCCTTTCCAAGTAACGATGAAAGGACAACTAAATAAAAATCCGATACTGAATCGCATATCAAACTTTCATTTTATGGAAAGCTTTTTTAAAGGTTAATCGCTTACCAGGCATGGTATTATCAGAGATTATATTAGGTTGCGAAATATGATTTTTTGGACAGATATAAAAAGAATCGGAATTAATAAGTTCATTATAAATAGGACTTGCTTAAGTTTCTCCAGCATCTCTATTGAGGGCAACCTTTTGGTGCATATGCTTTTGATTTCAACTTCCACCCTGCATGAGACCTTTAAGGGGGGCAAAAATGGAGGTACTGTCAAACAAAATGAAATGGTGTAGGTTGTCATAGACGTTTTAAGCCAAGGTGTAATAAAAGATCCCAGGCCTTTGGCATAGCCCCCATGGCTTTGTCGATTAAAGACTTGTGTTCCGATAACCTCTCCCCCAGTTGCTGGTGGGTCCTCCCAATATAGAAACATCCGTAAGAACAGGTAATTCTGTAGACACCACTACCGAGTATGGGGCTGGTTTTATCATTGCCGCGGTTGAAATTGCTCTGTATTTTGTTTGAATTATTAAAAGTGACATTAAGATTATGATTTCTTAAAATTCTTCTCAGTTTTTCACTCAATTTAGGAATATAGGGTAGAACAGTGAAGAGTTTTTTATCACCCACCAAAGGGATGCTATCTGTTAAGGTGTAAATTTTCAGGCTGTAAATTTTCGTCATTAATGCTGAAAACATAAAGTAACATATTTCAAACTCATTCCTAGTGTGCTTTATTCAAGCACAGACATTTGAATTGCAATCAAACATTTGGGATTCAACAGCTTCATTTAATATCCACAAATTCCGAGTTACAGTTGGTAGGCCGAAAATGATATTCTTCAAACCGTAATAATTAAAGATCCATGGTTGTATTGATAATTGCTGTTCGTTTTTGGAATTTATTATATTCCGCGACTATCCGAACTTGAACAGTCTTACCACGAGTACTCCAACGACAATGATTTCTTCCGCGACTATTCCGTTCAATTAATTTAGCTAAGGGCTATAATGAGACTTTATTGGATAACTGTTCCATAATAAAATCTCCCTTTTTATGGAATCCATGTATGTTTTGGAAAAAATGCCATGCCACACAGTATAGCCTCTGAAACTAGGAAGAAACTGTAGCTTGTACATATACAAGAAAAACGAAATTTCCTCATTTAAATATTGGTAAAAAAAAAAAACAAAGCCTTTGGTAGCACTTTCACCCTTAGAAATATTCTGGTGGCACTCATGATGTTGGTAAAAAACTAAGCATCTGGTAGCACCTTCACCCTTAGAAATATTCTGGCGTCACTCGTGATGTTGGTAAAAAACTAAGCATCTGGTAGCACCTCCACCCTTAGAAATATTCTGGTGGCACTCATGATGTTGGTAAAAAACTAAGCATCTGGTAGCACCTTCACCCTTAGAAATATTCTGGTGTCACTAATTATGACTCCTGCCCCCATTCCATCTTTTGTACCGATAAGTATATGAATATAATTTTTAGGCTACATATAGAATATATTTCTGCAATAGAAGGAGGGCTATCACTTCGCAGCACCTATATTACAGGATAATCCTGAAAATATTCACGGTAATGAATGTGGACTAGAGATTAACTTCTATTTGTAATTAGTCTGAAGGCCCAATGAGGGTTAGAAAATTGGAACATAAAAACTAAACTTTTGGGGCTTTAGACCCCCCCCCCTCTTCTACACACTACTATAATTAATTAAATCAAGCCTTGAATGAATTAGCTTAGGAAAATGAAGCTTCATGGACTACTTGCATCTTCAGGAAAATGCGCCACCCCGCAGCAATACTGCCTCTGAAACTGGGAAGCTCCAAATGTAGCTTTTTTTATAAATTGGAATTCTCAGGATTTTCAGTCGAGGCTTCGGGCCCCCTCCTAATCTATACGCAGTAATAACCCCCTACCCTTCTCCATAATGCCCGATGTGCGACTGTGCGCCTCTGTGCATAATTTTATCAAGCGTGAAAATAATCAATTGATTTAACTAAAGCTTTAAAGTCATTATCTGTATTGAGCTTTTAGTTTGTATGGCCTACGAGCATTCTTCGGAATGATTGCGCAACCATGCGGTACTACTTCTTTGAAACTTGGAAGCTTAATTATATAGTTTTTCGATAATTCTAAATCGATTGGGTATCTTAGAAATTATCTTACCCTCTTTGGGCCAAATTATTGTTTGGCGCCTCAAAGTGACAAAAAACGTCAATTCGCTGTCGCACAATCTATGGAAATATAATTTTTAATTTCCGGTTAAATGATTTCCCTTCCGGTATTTTTGGACCAATGCGATCATCCTTGGGGAAAAATCAACAAAAAATAAATATGGCTGGATAACATGACTATGCTTATGCTTCTCGAAAAATGGCAAAATATTGGATTTTTTCAGATAGACTTGAAAGCTCTCCAGTTTTCTGTTAGGCTTAATTTGATGATGTAATGTTTATCAAGATTACTCCCCTTTTTGGTGGTTTTCTCCCCTTTTTCGAGGATTTGACAAAGTTCCTTAGGCCTATAAAGTTTGATGTGTAACTTGTAACTTTATAATTGTTAGTTTTAAATATCTAGTATTACATTAAAAATCTCTTTTTAATGTATATATTGTTGTCAAAACTCCTATTTTTGGAGGTCTGGGTACTAATATCACGCCTTGCTCCTTACTTCAGTTCGTTGCCACGATCTCTTCGATTAACAAGAGTCCAATGAAGCTTTTAAATTCTTGTCTAATAACGGTTCATTCCATACGGACAGCGTATATTTTCATGGACAAAAACGTTCCCACAGTATATTATGTTCTCAGTGACTGGAGGGCTTATGCAAGGCCTCATGGTAGTTTGAAAATGATTGGTTATATCATGATTTGAACTTATTCAACGCAAATTTTTGTTTTGCGGTTCAAAATCCCACTTTATTATGGCTTGATATATATATATATATATATATATATATATATATATATATATATATATATATATATATATATATATATATATATATATATGTATATATATATATATATATATATATATATATATATATATATATATATATATATATATATATGTATATATATATATATATATATATATATATATATATATATATATATATATATATATATATATATATATATATATATATATATATACCGATCACCATTGTAAAAGAATTATGAATATCATCTCAGAAGAGAAAACAAGATAAAATTTTGAATTTTGCGCAAAAGTGGAGTAGAAACCTCTGCTGTAGAGTTCTCGGATATGTTGAGTTTAATGATAAAACAAGAAAAGACTGGGCAATGAAGTATACCCGTTAAAAAAAAAAGAAGAAAAAATATATAATATAAAAATACAAACCTGTATATTGTCCCTTGAACTTTTATCTACCTTTTCCGTGTTCTTTTTACAGTGACGGTAGTTGATCAGAGGTCTAGGCCAAAATTTTTGCACTTCTCTCCTTTTTTTAACTGGCCGGGAGCTATCTTGTTTTCTTCCTTGTCCTGTTTTCTTATTTGTCATCCTTTGCCAGTGTGGTCTCATATACTGTTTAGCTTAATAATTAGATTTTTTCTAGATCGCCCTTTTTTGAGGGAGAGAGGGGAGGGGTTTGAATCCCTGAAAAAAATCTAATATGAAGAATAGATTTAAACTGGATAAATTTAACAGAATGGAATCAGCATGTATAGCTGTTGTTTTCGATTCCTTTTCAAGCCTCTTCGTATGTCCTTCAGTACCTTGATTAGTCTGATTAATTAAAACAAATGCTATCAGATAAAAGTACGGAGGATCCTTGATTAATTTAATAGAACTTACTATAAAAAAAAGGACTCTACTCAACCCCCCTGTCCACCTGTAATGCTAAAATACCTAAGCTTGTATTATATATTATCCGAAAATAAGCTAACGCAGTATTATATTTGTGTAAATATAGGGCTGAAACCTCCGTTCTAGAGTTCTGAAACATTTCGAGTTTACTCATGTAATTACGTTAAGGTCACCCTTTTTTTAGAGGCTGGTTTTCCGTTTTGTAAAATTACACACATTGTCTTATGCTAGATTCTTTACTTAGACAGCGCGATAGCACTGCCTATGAAACTTACAACATGTAATTAAGATCTAGGCAATACATTTGTGTCTGTTGTGTTCTGTTAACGTCTGTTATGTCTGTTACCTTGATGATTCCTCCAAGTTAAACCTCAGAAGCACTATTTTTTCACGAAAAGTAAAGAGCCAACTTAACGCTGAAAAACGAGAAATTGTTTTGAGTCGAAGTCTAAAACCTAAAACAAAGAGAAATCACGATTAACAATGAAGTCAAGCGTAAAACGAGCAAAAACTGCCGTAAATAAGTCGTGATGTCTGCCTCTCAAACTGAAAACCAGGATTATGTTACCCATTCTCTTACAGCGTGTGACAAACCTGGTTTCAAATCCGAAGATTTTTCATGCTTTAAAGCATGGAAAGGAATTTGAACTATGAATTGACAATTGAAGCCATATAAAAAGAAAACCCACACTGTTCCTAAATTGGATATCTAGTATGACAAATCTAACTATTTCTGGATTGCATGCGACCGGCAGAGATTCGTGTTGATAAGTACACTACTTTTACATGCTTATATGGTATGCCATACCAGAATAGGACCGTCGCTAAAGCTTTCCTATCAACTGAATCGAATGCCAGTCTATAACCTATATAAGTTGGGCCCAAAGGGGAACACTTCAAGCGAGGAAATCTGGAGAAATTATCCTCAGTTTTTATGGCACTTGGTATTTACCAAGTGACATATAGCGATAGCAAATTCTGTCGGTCTGTCTGTCTATCTGTCTATCCTGGTTTTGCTAGTTTGGGCACTTCCAGATAAGCTACGACGCTGAAATTTGGCAGGCGTAAAAGGGACCAGGCCACATTAAATTTGAAATAGTCGTTTCCCCGATTCGATTATCTGGGGGGGGGGGGTTGGGGGGACGGTTAATTCGGGGAAATTTGAAAAAAGAGGCATATTTAACTTACGAAAGGGTGATCGGATCTTTTTGAAATTTAGAAGGATATCGAGTCTGAAAGCTTTTACTTTAAATTCCGACCGGATCCGTTGACATTGGGGGGAGTTGGAGGGAGAAACCTAAAATCTTGGAAAACACAGAGTGGAGGGTCGGGATGAAACTTGGTGGGCCTTGGTGGACCAGATTAAATTTGTAATAGTCGTTTCCTCGATTTGATTATATTGGAGGAGTGGGGAGACGGTTTATTCGGGGACATTTGAAAAAAGAGGTATTTTTAACTTACGAAAGGGTGATTGGATCTTAATGAAATTTGACATTTAGAAGGACATCGTGTCTCAAAGCTATTACTTTAAATTCCGACCGGATCCGTTGATATTGGGGGAAGTTAGAGGGAGAAACCCAAAATCTTGGAAAACACAGAGTGGAGGGTCGGGATGAAACTTGGTGGGAAAAAAAGCACAAATCCTAGATACGTGATTGACATAACTGAAACGGATCCACTCTCTTTGGGGGAGTATACTACTTTTACATGCTTATATTGTATGCCATACCCGAATAGGACCGTCACTAAAGCTTTCCTATCAACTGAATTGAATAGCAGTCTATAACCTATATAAGTTGGGCCCAAAGGGGAACACTTCAAGCGAGGAAATCTGAAGAAATTATCCTCAGTTTTTATGGCACTTGGTATTTACCAAGTGACATATAGCGATAGCAAATTCTGTCGGTCTGTCTGTCTGTCTGTCTATCTGTCCCGGTTTCGCTAGTTTGGGCACTTCCAGATAAGCTACGACGCTGAAATTTGTCAGGCGTAAAAGGGACCAGGCCACATTAAATTTGAAATAGTCGTTTCCTCGATTCGATTATCTGGGGGGAGTGGGGGGACGGTTAATTCGGGGAAATTTGAAAAAAGAGGCATATTTAACTTACGAAAGGGTGATCGGATCTTAATAAAATTTGAAATTTAGAAGGATATCGTGTCTGAAAGCTTTTACTTTAAATTCCGACGGGATCCGTTGACATTGGGGGGAGTTGGAGGGAGAAACCTAAAATCTTGGAAAACACAGAGTGGAGGGTCGGGATGAAACTTGGTGGGGAAAAAAGCACAAATCCTAGATACGTGATTGACATAACCGAAACGGATCCAGTCTCTTTGGGGGAGTTGGGACGAGGGTTAATTCTGAAAAATTAGAAAAATGAGGTATTTTTAACTTACGGATGAGTGATTGGATCTTAATTAAATTTCATATTTAGAAGGACCTCGTAACTCAGATGTCTCATTTTAAATCCTGAATGTATCCAGTGTCATTGGAGGGAGTTGAGGGAGAAACTGGAAATCTTTGAAAACGCTCAGAGTGGAGAGATCAGGATGAATCTTGGTGGGAAGAATAAGCATAAGTCCAAGATACGTGACTGACTTAACCGGATCCGAGCTCTTTGAGGGAGTTGGGGGGGGGGTGTAATTCGGAAAAATTAGAAAAATGAGGTACTTTTAAATTACGAACGGGTGATAAGATCTTAATGAAATTTGATATTTAGAAGAATTTTTGGAAGGATGTGCTTCAGCGCTCTTTTTGCAAATTCCGACCAGATCTGATGACAGTGGGAGGAGTTGGACGGGGAAATCTAGGAAAAACGTGAGAATTGATGTATCTATCTTACGACTGGGTGATCAGATCTTAATGAAACTTGATATATAGAAATATCTTATGTTTCAGATGCTCCATTTTCAATTTCAATCGAATCCAGGGACATAGGGAGTTGGAGGGGGGAAACAGAGATCCTCGAAACCCGGAAATCTTGGAAAACGCTTAGAGTGGAGAGATTGGGATGAAACTTGATGGGAAGAATAAGCACAAGTTCTAGATTCGTGATTGACATAATTAGAACGGATCCGCTTTCTTTGGGAGAGTTGGAGGGATTTCCAGTGCTTTGGCGAGTTCGGTGCTTCTGAATGGACGATGCAAATTGGTAGATGTGTCAGGTATCTGCACAAATCGACTTGATAATAGTCGTATCCCCGATTCAACCATCTAGGGGGCTGAAGGCAGAGGAAAAAAAATGAAAAAAATGAAGTATTTTTAACTTACGAATGGGTGATCGGATCTTAATGAAATTTGATATTTAGAAGGACCTCGTGTCTCAGAGCTCTTATTTTAAATCTCGACCATATCCGGTGATATTGTGGGAGCTGGAGGGGGAAGCAGGAAATCTTGAAAAACACTTAAGAGTGGAGAGATCGGGATGAAACTTGGTGGGAAGAATAAGCACAAGTCCTAGATAAGTGATTAACATAACCAGACTGAATCCGCGCTCTTTGGGGCAGTTGGGGGGGGGGGTTAATTCGGGAAAATTAGAAAAATTAAGGCATTTTTAACTAAAGAACCGGCGACCGGATCTTAATGAAATTTGATATTTAGAAGGAACTCATGTCTCAGAGCTCTTATTTTAAATCCCAACCGGATCTGGTGACATTGGGGGGAATTGGAGGGGAACGGGAAATCTTGGAAAACGATTAGAGTGGAGAGATCGGGATGAAACTTGGTGTGTAGAATAAGCAAATGTCATAGATACATGATTGACGTAACTGGACTGAATCCGCTCTCTTTGGGGGAGTAAGGGGAGTCCTGTGCTTTGTCGAGTTCCGTGCTTCTGGACGTGCTAGGACGATAAAAATTGGTAGGCGTGTCAGAGACCTGCACAAATTGACTTGATAAAGTTGTTTTCCCTGATCCGACCATCTGGTAGACTGAAGGGAGAGGAAAAATTTAAAAAAATGAAGTATTTTTAACTTACGATTGGATGATCTGATCTTAATGAATTTTGATATATATAGAAGGACCTGGCGTCTTAGAGCTCTTATTTTAAATCCCGACCGGCATTAATCCTCTGATTCTCCTTTTAAAACAATCCGTTGATTCTTAGAATTTTGCTAGAGCTCATACCATATGAGCTCTTGGCTCTTCCGACCTCGTCACAAGTTCCATATGAGATTTTAGCTCTTGTTCTTAAAGTGACGCTGTTTTTCTCTTGAATTTATCCAGAGTATCTTTTAGTCTAGTTGGTGTTTTTGCTAAATAATTTGCTTTCTAAGAAAATCAAGATAATACCTCTATAATTACTACACCTTTCTGAATCTATCACTTAAGAGCTTCTTATGCAAAAACCCTTCGCTCTTCTACAAAACTCTTCCAAGATTTATTGGTAATATTTTTATCTTTTTTTTCGTACTTTCTCACCCAAGACATCTTCTACTTTTCTTGTTTACCTGTTGTCACTTCACACATTTCTCCATTAGCAAATTATAAACTGTCCAGTTTCATATTCAACTTTTCCTGAAATTTTTGGTTTCTGGAGAGTTTCTCTCTAGGAGAGAAACTTCTGTTGTCCACCAAAATCAGAACAACCAGGAAAGTAGTTAGTACATCCTTCCTGGATTTAGGGTTTTAAATTAACTCTGGATTCTATTACATATTAATCTTTAATTATAACATCAATAACATGACAGCTATGTAACCTAGTGTCATGTTTGGACATAAACTAATCGGTATAAGTTAGGATTCCATCTTTATGAATTTGGGATAGACATGGTTTTTTAATCATCGAATAGAAATACCATGTTTTTACCTGAGATCTTTTGTTTCTCAAATTGTATGTCAAATTTCTTAAGTCTAATGTCACTGTCAGCTAGTTCAACTTCGTATATAACCGTACCTTGCTGATAACTTGCACTTTTTAATCATAAAGTCGGCAACTAGAATTCTGTAAGTAAGACTTTCCCAGAGTAAACAAAACTTGAAATAATTCTAATTCACTCCACATGCCCCATCCTTTGTAAGTGATTAAATGATTTATATGTCACCTATTTTCCCTTTTCCCAACCCATGAGATGACCTTCCGAAATACTTAATAAGTGTCCAGTTCAAAACGTCTGCTCCATAAATGTAGGCCATGGATCACTAACGTCTTGTCCAGCCTGCGAATTGTACTTAAGCCAGCTTACAGACATGGCATTAGCCATCGTTAGATTTGCATAAAGGACGCTTATTGGCGGTTTTAGTGAAGACGTTTGGGTCGTAGTAGCTCGACTGATGTTTGTTATTTATGAGTCTTGAAAAAAATCTTTTAAAACCGCAAAAACTTCAAATCTGAGATGGTATCTTTCAGTGGCTCCAAAAAAAGAAAAATTAATTTTAGATCTCTGGCCATTGAAAAGGGTGTATTATTGTCAGTATGTTTTTCCCTATGTTGTTCAACTTTCTCTTTATAAGTGCAACAGTTAATCAGGCAAGCAGGGTGAAGAAACGCCAAAACGGACGAATGAAAACAAAAATCTAGGAAATGACAACGAATAGTTATAGAAATATTCTTAAATACCTTTCGCAGCTTATAGCAGCCTGAAGCTAAGTGGCCTCACACCACAGTTCCACTCTAGCTGCATGCAAATGTAGAGTGTATTTACTTAATTGGTTAGATGCAAACTTTTATTGATCAAAGTGAAACATCGGTATTTACCTTTAGGAAAGTTCTTTTGCACGCTGAATAAATATCAATATGCCAAGGAGTACTACTACCCAGTGAGCTGCTTTCGTTTTGCAGTTAAGTGTAGCTATGTTTTGTTTCCTAAAATTGGATTTTTGATAATTTTTTCTTCAAGACGCGGTTCGATTCCACTATCTCGGCTTATAATGAAACAAAAAGTGTGATGAATAGAACTTAAGGTTGACCACAAAATTCCCCACCTGAAATCCCCTCCAGCTAAAATTATGAAATAGTTTCCAATTTGCACCGAAACCAATTTTTTTCCAGATGCTAATAACATTCGTGAGATTAAGACTATCTTTATGGAGCACGCAATTAGCACAAAATTTCACAATGGCGTTTAGTTTCAACTAGAGTTTATATTTAAGAGGTTTCAAGCCACTAATTACAAATATATAACTTAAATTACAATGTAAATTTCTTGAACCCACACTTAGTTTTCAACCTACATTTTTTATAAGTGCTCTCCAATCATTTAAATATTCTTGGTGAAACATACACTTGCTGTATCTGGATGTTGTTTCTGGACGTTTAAATTCCCATACAAGTTTCATGTATGTAAGCAACAAGTTCTTAGATTGTTTTATTTATTTTCTTTTTATTTTCTTAGATGTTGTTAGCAACATGTTTTATGTCACTTAAATTAAAATTTCAGCCTCGTATTGGAAAATAATGACTGCAAAAACACTCCAATACTGGTTTTTGTGAAAATCAACATCATTTGTTAAATATGTAATAACTATGTTTCGCTTTAGGCCATACACATTGTAAATTTAGCCTCAGAATACTCGTCAGTGACCTCAAAAATCTAAAAGTTGGGCTTCAATGCAAGTCAGAATCCCGAATCTCGCGATTCAAATACAGTTGCTCCACATGCTGCTCCTTATTCATTTATTTTATAAATTTTGTTCCAACTTTTTAATATTCCCATTGGAAAGGAATGGAAGTATTTAGTGAAACTTATGATTAATTTTAGGTACCGTCGTTTGGCTTTGAAATGGCATCCTGATAAAAATCCAGATAATCAGGAAGAAGCTACGATCCGTTTTAAAGAGATTTCAGAAGCTTATGAAGTTCTTATTGATGGTAAGTTTTAATTTTGTTTTTAATTATCTTGAGACTTCACTAGTTTCATAACTAAGAATATCTTAACCGGCAAGAGATGGATATCTGTCCCTTGAAATAAATATTATTTGTTTAAGAAAGTCATAGATCGGCATTAGTGCTTCAGAAATATTGGACTCTTAGGTTGCGTGTTTACACTGTCTTCCGAAGGGTTTATTTATTTTGCTCAATTAATAATTATAATAAATTCACTTATTTATCCGACTGATTTATTTACTACCTAACTCTTGTAAGTTATCCATTCTTTTCTACTTTATATTTTGCATAGTTAAATGACAATTTGCTTCTTTTTTTTTGTTGATTATGATCTCAGGCCTTTAGGGAAAAGGGGCTTTGAGTTTCCTTAGTTATGCTTATATTCTGATTTTCTGATTTTATTCTGATTATTTACACAGTACAATAAGATAAACGAGAGACACAAATAACACAAACTTTGATCAGTGATCATCATGAAACGCTTAAATGTAACACTGCATTAACCTAATACTAGTACTTAATACTTGAAAAAAAGGTCATTGAAAAGAACTCATATTGAACAAAAGCTTTATCTGTTGAATATTTCGAGCAGTGAAAACAGTTGTTTGTCACATAAATTTGCCATTACTTTGCGATGACATAGGTTGCCCGTTTCCACTTGGGTTTCAAGAGCTCCTTGAGATTATCTGTTCTGGAAGTGACTACTGCAGCTGTGTTTTTATCTTTGATTTTCATTATGGATGTGGTCTGTTTTTGAAGCATCTCTAGTCTCCGTCCAGTCAAAATTCCACACGTAATTTCTCTCTCGATCTATCCTTCTCTTTTGAGAAGCAGGAGAAGACGATATAAGTAACGACTACACTTTTCAGAAAGGAAAGTGTTTGCCTAATAGCTTACAGCCAGAGGGCCCAAGGCTAGGGGTGTCAGTTCACCAAAATGTAGAGGGAGACAAGGATTTTTTTTTATTATAAAAAAAATTAAGATACAAAAAAGGTAGTTTTTTCAAAAACTAGAGGGGAGAGGCTCGATTTTTTTCCAATGGAAATACCAAAGAAAGGTATTTTTGCTAAATCTAGGGGGGTAAATCTCCCCTAAATCTTCTATTTAAATTTTAATCCTTGTGATAAAAAAGTTGTATGGTCATGACCCGAGAAGCACTTTTGGGAATTCTGATTCGATTGGGAGTAGTTGGCAGTCGTTCGTTAGAGTTAAGATTTATCTGGCAATTTCATTTTCTGTCTTTAATCTAGATTTATAATTACGCAATGCATATAAAAAATCAATCCACACATTAAAGTTATACCAGTCGATTGTTTGCCGCTATACAGTCAGAGAAACAGTGAGAATTTTTTTTACTCCTTATCTCTACCCCAACTCTATGAGAAAAAAAATCAGATACAGTTTTTCAACTAAAAATAAGGAGCAACGTTAAAACTGAAAATGAACAGAAATGAGTCCGTATATGAAGGGGGCTATTCTTTAACCCTAGTCCTTTATACTAAAGTCTAAAAGTTCCTTAAGAATACTCCTCATTCAAACAGCCTGTGTCTTTCAGGAGACTTTCTGAGAGACGATGTTTCTTTGAGACACAAGAATTGAGACAAAGAGTTTAACTTTAGCTTAAAAAACGATGGATTAGGAAGGGAAAGATCCTCCCCCAACCCTGATATACGGAATAATTTATGTTCGTTTTAAGTTTTAATGTTGCTCATTACTTTTTGTTGAAAAAGCTTGTTTTTTATTTCATTTCTGAATGTTTTTCAAATCATGCCTGGAAATCCACCCCTCTCCCCCTATGTAAAATCTTCCATGGAAAATTCTCCGGAAAGTTTCCTTTCCGCTGAAAGTAGGATTTATATCATGTTGCAATTAGAATTATAGTGACTTGGACTATGATTTTCAATTGTGAAGCGAGAGCTAGCTGTATGGTAATTAACCAATGACAGGCTCTATTTTTGTGTGTCCGGTGTTGAACTTTTCGCAGCAGCATATAGCGAAAGATAAGGACTCAATCATTCAAACTGCTGCAAAGTTTTTTGGAAAAGATGCAATTAAGCATGCAATCGAGGCGTGCAAAAGGGCTTTTCAAGTGGACATTTTTGAAAATCGAAGAGGTTCGCACCCTGCTATGTCTTTCCTTTCATATATTTACGAATTAATTAGGGGCTTAGTGCAACGAGATGAACCTCCACTGCTTTTTGACATCGTAGACCCCTCGGATTTGCCTCCGTTTCCAAATGATGCGCCTATGATTGTGGCTTCAAGCCAAAACAAGTGTCTCCGTATGCTAAATTTCTTAGTGGAACAGCATGAAATTTTCTCACAGGTTCCAGTCTCAACTGTCTGGCCATTATCGTCATCACGTCAGCCAACCACCGTTCCTGTCGTACTAACGAACATTCTTTCAAATATTAACGTGCAAAACCCGAAGAACCAATGTGAATTTGTGCAGAAAATTGGCTCTGTAGAAGTTTGTCGACTGGTCATGCATTTGATCAATGAAGAGTCGGCCACTGCAGCAGTTACAGCCATCCCCCTCCACCAAGATGGATCCCGATTATGATATCTCCCTGATTCCGAGGCTTGATAGCAGAATCATAAGCGCAAAAAGGTATGAAAGTTCTAGAATAGTGCAACTGAATTTTAAAATTAAAGAAGAGCTTGATATCGCAATCCAGTTTGGCATCAAGATTGAATATTGCCTATTCTGAGTGACTCTGCCAATCGGAAAGCCTAAGCAGTGCCTAAATTGCCAAGGACTTGGGCATTTCGCAAGGGAATCTAAGAGCCCTGTTAAATGTAATAAATGTGGAGGTGATCACACTAACAAGGACCAACCATGTCCATCTCAGATTGTTTAATGTTCTAATTGTGGAGAGAATCATCGTAGCAATTGATTGGTGCTTAAGAAGCTTAAGAAGCACCTTCCCGTTCAAAGGGTCTCAGGAAGATTTAGTCCATCTGCCTGTGTTTAATATTTAAGTGATGATGATTTCTAACTAAGCCGTGTTGTTATTTTTTCAAATTATCTATGATGCTCGCGACAAGCTTAGACCTATCGAAAGGCTTTATTAGTTACGAAATTGTTTGCATCACTAAACACCTTCTAAGTGCTTATAATGTATCAGAGCGAGAGCTCTCGCGTGACCACATGTTCTTTTTTTAGTCCCGGCAAACTGACATCTGGTCGTCCTTCCGACGGTCTAGCAATTACACTGAATAAGAAGTTTTCTTGCTCTCTTTTTAAATCTTCTGACGTATATATTAGTATATATTGATTTTGGTTCTTCTATTTCGATGTGTGTATACGCTAACGAACTACCGACATGAGTCCTCTTGTCTTAAATTTTCCACATATTATCTTTAAATTTTCCATTATCTTAAATTCGCTTTCTAAATCCATTCATAGGATTCGGTCAACAAATTAGTCAATATTTATTTGTGGTGATTTTAACATGGATCTAAAAAATGAGAATGTGCCGCTTACTCAGATATTACTTTCCTCCCTTCCTAGTGGCGTTTTTCTGCTACCAAAATTAAAGCCCTTTCCCTATTGAAACGCCCAAAAATGGCGTTTCCTATAGCCGTTTTCGGGGTCCACTTCTGATTTGGATTTACCAGATGCAGGGTACCATGGTTGACGTTTCAAGCGACATCCTAACAAGCGTATTTCACCTTTTATGTGCGTCCATAAACTTGGAACACTTGCGATTTGGATTTTTACTTGGTGAAATTAGTTCATTCAATCAAGGTCGCTGCTTCAGTCTCTCTTCCTTTAACCAAAGTTCGAGTTGGGACATGTAAAAAAGGGCGGAGTGAAGATGTTGGACTTCAGAGGATTAAACATCGACAGAAATTGTGGTTTCGTATTTGGGCCGACTGCAGTTATCCAAGGTCAGGTAATTTATTCCAAATCGTCAAATATACGAAGCGTGTATATAGAAATGTTGTGCGGCAATGGAAATGGCGTCAAATCTGCAATCTTTCGCGGGATATTAAAAGTAACCCCCAGCTGTTGTGGTGTCACGTGTCAAATCATACCTCGACTTCTTCATCTGAGGATAATCTGATTGATTTAGGCTCTTGGGAAAGTCATTTTTCCTAGTTATTTTCTGACGATCCACCTCTTCTCTGGACACAACATTTAGATTTATACTTTTGAGTCATTTTGCAAAGTTAGACCATGCTAAAAACTATATCACTATCACGCGAGTATCTATTCAGGCACATATTCACCGCGTTAAACCAGGTAAAGCATCGGGTGCAGACGGCCTGCAACCCGAACATCTGATATACGAGACAGTAAAATTGTTTGACCATCTTGCTATTTTATTTCAGGCTTGTATCGCCCAGCAGCATATTCCTGATGCGCTATGTGAAGGTCTAGTAACTTGCATTTTAAGAAAATAAAGAACCTAAATCCTGTGACGCATATAGACCGATTACTGTATATTCGACGATTGGCAAGCTTCTTGAGAAGCTTATCTATAACGAAATTAACACGAAATGTGATCATGGCGATAAACAGTTTGGTTTTGGGGGAAGGTCTTGGCGTGCAGAACGCCCATACAACTCTTCTAGTGATTCTTGAAAGGCAAAAAGTAGCGTTTACGTTTGCGCCATTAATGTTTCAAAGGCTTTTGACTCCATTTTTCACTCCCAAGCAATTCTGTCTCTCTTTAGTAGTGGAATTAATCCATTTATTTGTAAATGCCTGTGGCAGTGGTATCAGAACTCCTGAATCTGGATACATTTGCAAGATACTTTTAGTAATCGTATTCGTGTGCGCCGTGGCGTTAATCAAGGTTTTGTTTTTAGTCCGGCAATATTTAATAACTCTGTTAGAGTAGTCACTCGACAGATTCCATCATACTTAATTTGAGCCATATATCGACGCAAGTCACTTGTCTCATGTCGGTGACATTCTTCTCTTGGCCGATATTCTTGGGGCACTCCAGAACGTTGTTGATGTTGTTTGCTCCGGACGGAAAGCAATCGGTCTTTCAGTTGCTACTTTCAAATCAGAGTTTCTTGTCGTTAGACTGGAGATCGCTTCCAATGATACAATCCTAGTTGATCCCGCCACAATCTCATCTTCCAGTTCACTTAGGTATTTAGCCCTTCCATTTGGAACAACAATTAGATCTACTAGCAGTTTATAATTGTTTCTTTCAAAGAGAAACTAAGAAAATCTTATGGTCTTTTCGCCAGGATAAGTATCTTATGGTCTTCTCGCCAGGGTAAGTTTGATAAGAGAACCCTTCGTTGGCTATTTAATGAGTTTTTTTGCAACGGATTTGTCTTTTTTTTTACACCTTTTTGGAAAATTTTCTCTGCTTCTGATAAAAAGTAAATCCAATCGCTGTTCTTTAGGTTCTGCCAGTATTTTCTTAGTATCTCCATTTGGACTCGTAGTATTTATGTTTCACGACGGCACGGGATGTTTTTGAGATTTGACAAGAAAAATGGACGAACTGTCACGTAGATTTGCTGATCGCTGCAACAGAATTATCGATTTTCCACTGACTTGCCTTCTATCAAGTGCCCAGTATTGCTATTTGTGAAATCATGTAATGTTTGACCCATTTACTAAAGCATGAAAAAGACAATGTAAATAGGGTTGATTCAGTAATATTTATGGCATGTGCAGAAAAGAGCGGGAGTGAAGGGGAAGAGTCGTATAGGTACCGGCCGTCCTATTAGTACAGGAAAATGAGCTCCAAAAAGAGGTCGACCCGAAACAAATTGCAACAGAAATGATTTTTACGTAATTTTGTAGAGAAAAAAAACTGAACAACATATCCATTTTCGCAGATTCTGAGTCGACGCAAAATAACCGTTTTTGGGCTTTTAATGCTATTTTTTCCGTTAATCGAATAAAAATCGCAATTTTCGTGGACATCAGTTTTTTTGAACTGAATTATGATTCTAACCCAAATAACTGTATTTTTTTCGACTTTTTTTGCCTAAAAATTACAATTTTTGTTGTAGCCCGATTTTCTTGAATGAAAGTGTGGTTCTGACGTAGAATCACGATCTGAGACCGAAAATAGAATCAAATAGGTTGTTCACTGAACCAGAAAAAAAAATCGTAATCATTAATGAATGATCTACTTTTTTTTAGAAAATAATTAGGGAAAGCGAATTACAAACCGAACTGGTTTTCAGTGGTCAGTATCGTAAATCACACTTAAAACACTCTTCGTATACTATTTAGGGTCAACCCATAGTGTCCAATCTTCACAGTCTATTAAATAGAATCAATCTTATAAAAAATACAAAATAGAGAATCAGATTCCGACTAGTTTCACAACTTCTTCATTTGGAATGGATTAACGACTAGGGTTCTAGGTTCTCTTCATCATTGTTGCTGTCGATTTTTGGGGAGTTGGAACACATTGTTCCTTTGCAGGTTCTGCATGCTGGAGTACAAACTAAGCCGTTTTTAAAGCAGCTACACATCGCTGAACTACACTGTACACGACAGGAGCACTTCACAATCTTTAGGAGCATACGCGGGGCTGGTGGGAGGTCAGTTGTTAATGGGTACAAGAAGTCATCTTTATTCTTCCATCCCCATTCCTCGGCTTTCAGTTCCGGATCAGGCTCCCCGGTCCGTACCTGAACTTGATAAAAAACTCTATAGCTATGAAACTTGGCTGCATCAGAAGTTAGTGGCAGATATTATGGGTGAACAAAAGAGTTTGCCGTTGTCACTTCCTTTTCAAAAACTTCTCTGCGGAGTTTGTTCAAGTTCCATAAGGTAGCATAAGAGAACCAATAGATCGGTATCGTCCCCAACTACGGCAGTGTCGTGATACCGTGAAGAGGCAATAGCAGCTTCCACAATCGGGACATCTGCGTCACCTGATGCCTGGGAGATAGAGACACCCTTTGCACGGAGATGATCAGCCAAAGCGCAGATAAACCTGGCTTTGTTTTTCTTGCAAGATAAGAACTCTTCTTTCTTCACCTTGAGCTGCATATCTGCTGTGAAGAAGATCTTACGGCCAACTGTACGACTCCTCTGCGAGTGAGCTATATCTTTTATGGAAGCCCCACCATCGTAGCCGATATCGTCGAAAACGATAGTGGCAGAAGGGTACTTTCCTGTCACGTAAGTTGCATAATGGTCTAGAATCTCCAGGTGTCTTTCATTTTTTGTCCATGGTATCCTGTGCAGCAGAGCTCCTCCGTCTAGGATATATCAAGTGCCTTCGGGGAGGAGAAATGAATGCTTCTCAAGGTTGCACGCCTGGGCTATGGCCTTCGCAAGTTCTGGTTTGTTCGCAGTCCGGAGCATGCAAGAGCTGTCAAAAAGTGACACTGGGTAGGAACACAGTTCATGTTGAAAGTACTCAGTTTCCGTAAGATTGATCCTTTTCGCGATCATGATAAACCTCTGAAAAAGAAGAGTCGGGTCTAGTCGTTTGCAGTCTCTGCTTGGACTTTGCTTGGTCGTCATCTGGATTGCCTGTTGTTTTCGTCGAGACACAAAGTCAGAGACCAGCTGTCCAGACATGGCGTCAATGACTTTTAGGCCAACATCTTTGGCAGAATCAACGTTGGCAGACGGATAGGCAGTTAGACCATTTGCTATGCTTCTTAACTGAACATCTCCCTCAAATGGTGAACCCCCTTTCCAGAAACTCGATAATCGTCTGCGTATCTTTGCAGTCTCTCAGTTGCATCGGCTCTGACATCTCCTTGTGCTGATCGCTTGTAACGTACAGAATTTGTGAGATACGTTCAATCAGAAGGTTTACTGTAGAGCAGACTGGTCGCGACAAAACCCATAAGGACCTCTGAGCGTCTGTCATGCCGCTGCTGTTGGTTAGGCCACCAGAGGTTTTAAGAGAGCGCATAAGCTCCTGTTCAATCAGAACGTCTTACTACATGCATGCCACTCTGGAAAGCCTGGTAGACCGTAGGATGGGTATCTTCGAGCTTGTCCATTCGCTGGAGGTAAAGATGGCATGATTTCTTATAGTGGTTGTGTCCTGCAGCCGCCAGGTAATGTAACATGTCTGAGGTAGACTTCAAATGGAGCTCCCATGACCCAGATCGTTCTCCTTTTACAAAGTTTCGTAGAATCGCAACCATGTCCAAATACTGGAACCAAAGCTTTGATGTTCGACACTGGAGCAGTTCTTTTCTCTTGCTGCTGATGAATTCCTGTATTTTTTCTAAGGAAGGATTGCCTTCTGCAACCTCAGCAACTACTTCCTTATTCATCAATTTCTCGTATAGGTTTCTGAGTTCCACAATTTCTTCGGATTGTAGTCTTGGCTCATCAGCACTAGCTTGGTTGTCGGCAAAAACCTCAGAAAGCAGAATGGCGTGTAGCGCAGCGTCAATAAGTAAATGTCCACGTACTGCTCTAGCGATCGCTTTTCCGCTGAGAAGGTGGGGAACTGTATTGGGCGCATACACGTGTTCAAGAACCTCTCTGAGTCCTGACCCATCCATGATGTAACCCACTGCTCCAAGAAAACTCATCATGGTATGGAATCCACCAAGTTTCACGACGACTTTTGAAAGTGCACTTCCTGGTGAAGCCGCTTCGACCATTTTCATGGCTTTCCACTACAAGGGTTGGTCAAAGGTTACGACGGGAGTAAATCCATGTCGCATGGCCTGGTCTACAATAAAAAGCAAAGTGGAGTAAATACAGGTGTCGTCACTAGCTAGGAGATCGATCATTGGGAAGAAAACAATAGACGATTTCCCTGGGTGATTCCCCACCACAAGTGCTTGCTGTGTGCCATTCCAACCCGGTCTTGGAGTTTTCAGGTACCAGGAGGAATGCCAGAGGATTTCAAGGGTAGAGTTAACAACTGGTTGGAAATCTCTCAGACCTTCATATCTGATTCGCGAGAGTATGGAATCTTCTGATTTATGGTGCACAATGCGTATCTTTTGAGCATTTCTTATGTCATCGGCAGTGGGATTAATCCTAGGAATGCGTATTCTAGCAGAAGTTGACGCTGGTGTCACAGAGGCAATGATACCCATACCGTGGACAGTATTGTTGCCATCGAGAGTGCAGATATCATGATCAACGTTGTCGGCAACGTGGTGAATAAACCCACCAGGGAGAATTTCATCCAGATCATCATCTGCGCTAATGGCTGAACATCTTTCGAATCGCCGAACTTCATAGTACGACGAACAGAATCCCATTGCGTTCAGAGTATCGATGAGATATTTCTCAGTCAAATCTTGGGAATAAACTTTGAAATTTTTAAAACACTAAGTAATGAATGTGACGATTTTCATTTTTATTGCATTACGTAGCCTTCGAAGTGTCTTATACTAGTGCCTAGTTCAGGTATTTTTACGAAAAACCGATCATTTGTTGAATAACAAGTGCGATTGATTGTCTTTACAATCTGACTTCATTTTCTGTCTCAGCTTGTCATTCTGGATCAGAATCATACTTCATTTCAAGAAAAACGGTCGGATACTAAAATTATATTTTTTTTCGGAAAACGTAAAAAAAATCGCATTAAAAGCCAAAACACGGTTATTTTGCGTCGACTCAGAATATGCGAAAATGGATATGTTGTTCAGTTTTTTTTCTCTACAAGATGGTGTAAGAATAATTTCTGTTGCAATTTGTTTCGGGTCAAACCTCCATTTGCCTGTACTATATAGGCCTTATACTGCTGTGGACAGGCAGCTCAAATACCCGTACTTCCCACAACACATCGTTAGAATGAATTAATTTCATAAGGAGAACCCATTGCTAGTTGATTGGAGGATATTTCCATTTTTATCTGAAGATATTTTTTTAGTCAAAGAGGTGAATGGACTAATTAGGTAGTCCATATACCCTTACACAAATTCTGGAACTGGAACTGGATGCTGGAAAGTGTTTGAAAGCTAAAGTTGTCAAGAATTGTGTGTGGTTTTGTGTGTACCCTTTTTGTTTTTCTTTTCATTTTCTCTCCCTAGGGGTTCTGCCATCCACATAGGCATAGTTATTTGACCTTTCCACTATGCTATATAAATTGGCTATCTCTAACTTTTAGAATTAGTCCTATCACGACATTCTAAGATCCTTGATTCAATGTGATCACCGCTCGGGAAAACAAACAGAAAAATCAATAAACACGCGTTCGTGACCTTTTTTCTGGCAAAAAATGCAAATTCTACGTTTTTGTAAATAGGAACTTGTAACCTTAACAGTGGGGTTCATCAATATGCTAAATCTGAAGGCGTGATTTTCGTTAAGATGGCTTGTATTTTTGAGGATGCTTCCCCCATTTTTCAAAAATAAGTCAAAATTTACTCAGGCTGTATTTTTTGATGTGCAAAATCAAACCTCATGCATTTTATATATTTTGAATCAGCAAAAAAAGCCAATCCTTCATGTGTATTAATTGTTATCAAAATTCCAATTTTTTTTTTAGTTTTGGTTACATTTAGACCGAGTGATTCTTACTTATAATTCGCTGCCATGAACTGTTTGATGATTATTCTGTTACTCTATTCCCAATTCCTGGTTTTTCATTATATTACGCAACAGAGTGATAGAAGGTTTACTTGTGAAAGACGCTGTAACTCAAACCTGCTTTTTACTGGACTAATATATCCTTCTTAAGGACCAGTCAGGTCTAAAAAAAAGTTAAGTTATGTGTTCAAACAGAGTTGCATTTACCTAGCATTCTAGATTGGTCACTCGATATTATTTATTGTGAATTATCAGTTAAGCAGTTTTAAAAAGACAAGGCAAAAACAAGGAATAATACGACTGGATTACTGAAATACAACAGCAAAATAAACAATTTTTACTTTAGACACGGAAGTGTAATAATTTCCCTTTTCCTCTTTGATTTGCTTTATTACTTGAATACTCTGTTGATTTTATTTTTGATTTGTCACCATTTCAGCCGTATTTATGTTAATATTAACTTAATACTGTATTACTAAATAAAATTCGTCGGATCCGGTTTCTTACTGTAAACTTTATTTGGAGATTAATATAAATTGGGAAGCGATGCAAGATACAGTTTCTTTTTCTATTCTGAAGTATACCGGTTTACCTGTCTTTGTTTTATGGTTCTTCGATGAAAACAACTGAAGATCTCATAACAATAAATTAGCTTGTAGTTCTATTTAAAGTAGGGTGTTGAAAACGTATCAGTAACTATTCTCAGCATTTGAATTTTTCTTTGGCTTTTCTTTATGATTTTTTGCTTTTTCTTTCGTATTGTGTTGCTTTTTTCTATGATTTGTCTGCCTTTTTTATTAGATAAAAAACGGCGTTTTTATGATCAGCGCCTAAATCAAGCCGCTGAAGCCAAGAACCGGTCAACAACTAGTGGATCACGCTTTCCAAGAACGTTTTCTTTTCATGGATTTTCGGATGCTTTTCGCAAAACTTTTGGTAGCTTATTATTCATCTGCGCATGGTCTCTTGTTCATGTTCATTCTAAACCAATGCATGTTAACCTTTGGTTCACAAAGGTCCGTTTTTTTTTTCGTGCAAAACGGCTCACGAATGACGGATGCATCAGAACTAATCAAATCGAATCGGTCCCGGGCATCCGTTAAAAGGGAATGGGAATAAGCAACTCATTCGCAACGTAATCACGTACGTAATCACGATGTTTTTATATCCTGACTTACATCTTACATCTATGGCCTATTTTCACGGGAATGGCAGCTGAACTCGTATTCATCTCCTTCCTCTTTTCCTTGTGGAAATAACCAGTGTGGAAGTCCCCAGTTCTACTCTGGTTTCAAGAAAGAATTGAACATGAGCTTTTCGCCAAGCTCAACAGGAGATGGATAAAAGGTGGATGGAAGGAAAAATATTATTTAGTTGAACAAATCCAGCGTGAATCCATAGGTTCAAGTGGATGGATAACTTCCATCTCTCTCTCATCCATGTGAAAATATACCGTAAATAATTTATCATTACCATCCATCTATTAATTTCAAACTTGGTTTTTTGCTGCATGTGTTTTAATTGATGGTTTAAGATATTTTAATTGAACAAATGCGTCGATTCGTCACAGCGAAGAATCGGGCGTCAGATAACGCATGAATCACAGAAAATGTACATTTTTTAGGGAAAACGCATGTGTGTGAAGCCAGAGTAAAGCTTTTTTTCCTGCATGCTTTTTGTCTGGAATCTGATTGATGCGAAATCGTCTCTTGCTAAAGGCGACAGACCGGTAAAACTGTCTCTTGTCCTTTCAAACGGATAATTGGACAAGAAAAAGGAATTAAAAAAAAGGGAATAAGTTGTGGGATAAGGTATATATATATATATATATATATATATATATATATATATATATATATATATATATATATATATATATATATATATATATATATATATATATATATATATATATATATATATATATATATATATATATATAAATTTTCTCGCGAACTCCTTAGATCCTTCTCTACACCTGTCTTTTTTATTCGTGAGGTTTTATTGGAAACAGGCACGTTTAGACAACTTATTTTGGGGTGAGGGAATGAATTTGTCTCGGCGACAATTAATAAACGGGTAGACTACTGGAAAATAAAAAAAAAAACTTGTCAAGATCATCGCCATAATATTTGTGTGAATTACTCCTCACGTTTGGATATTCCTTCTAAAACTGTGTTCATAATACGACATTGAATTGGGAACGACGTGGATGTCTTTCTCTCTTCTTGAAGCAAAACCGCTGGTTTTAATTATCAAATCTCTTATTCTTGACAAAGTGTTGAAATTGTTGCATCGTAGTTTTTCTTCTTTTTTTTCATTTTTTTTTTTGTCAATTCCAGATCTCGTGGCCATAGTTTTGTAAAATGGTAATCTGGGTATTAATCGCTTCCGGCTTCATGCAATCAGAAATGGTTAGATATGTCATTCAAGATGTCCAATTTAGGAACAGTATTATAGGTTTTCTTCTTTTGTTTGTGTGCGTGTCTTCAGTCGTCAATTTATTATTTTAATTTGGTTTTATGCTTAGAAGCAGCTAAATTTTGGGATTTGAAATCTGTTCGGGTATTCAGTATAAGGTGATGGATGATATAAAAGTTGATTTTCTCTGAGTAATTGAATAAAAAAAAGACGTTTTCGAATGAAAGTAAAGATCAAGATTAAAATGAACTTAATTTATTTCGTATGCAGCTGAACTTAAAGGGGGCAGATCCATTCCTTAGCCCTCCCCCTCCTTACGCTTTGGTTCGAATTTTTGTCCCCTTTGCTTTAAGAGATGCTCCTAAAATACAAGGGTGATTGAAATGAATAAGAATATTTTCATAATATCCCAAGAATGGAAGAGCTGATTGATACGCATTTACTCGAACTAATTCAGTTTAAATGTTTAGAAGACAATCGGTTGCAATCATAAATGTTTCACCTTAGCACTTTGAAATATCAGTGCAGAATGGCAGTGCGTTCGAACGGAATCTCTGATCGAATGAGATATTCTAGGACCAATGGTTCAATGTGATCACACTTTAGGAAAAAAACGAACAAATAAATAATCACGCATTCATGATTGTTCATGTCGGAAAAAGTGAAAAAACTGCATTTTTCTAAAAAGTTTTCGACTCGTAGAAACGTAAAAAATTCATATAAACAAGTTTTTGATGCTTCAGTTTTCGTATAATACCAATTTTTTGGCACCGTTGAACGAATACACTATATATGCTCAGAGAAACCTGACACTTGATCTAAAATAACTCCTGGGTATTTCGTAGAATTCCAACGGATCACAACTTCATTACCAGTATTTAACGCCTTTGACGAGGTTAACTTTTGTAAAGGTTAACTTTTTACAATTTAGTTTTTAACTTGTTGACACGCAGCCACTTCCCAATGTTTACCATTTCCATAGGCGATGTCTCCAGTAATTCTTTTTCAGACCTATAAGGTACAGTAAAAGGGGCAACATTCGCAAATATTCTAGTGCTTTACTAGGTTTAGGGGCTACAGTATTACCATTGGTCTTACTGCATGTACTTGAAAGCGCTACAAGCTTATCATTACTTTAAATAGCAAACCATAATGATCCAGAAAGAGATCCGGGGTGGCCCCACATCTAGCATCGTAAAGACTTGATTCTTTACCATAAATTTTAAAAAATAAATACCTATTTGACCAAATACGAGGCTTTGACGTCATTCTTTTAAGCCCATAATTGTCAGGTTCACTTAATTAAATTTGATGGTCCATTCGATCAAAAGCTTTTGAGATGTCTAGCATCTCGCATAGCATCCAGCATAGTTAATTAATTGAATTATAAGAACCAGTGGTGTTGACTTTTTTAGATGAAGAAGTGAAAGAAAACAGAACAATATTGAGTATACATACATAAAACAAGGGTTATTTTGTAAATAACAATGTATTTCTCCCATAAGCTAGTGTTTCTGTCCTATTTGATACATTTTAAAACTCCTACAATAATTTGCTTCTGGATGTTCCTGGTTACAAGATGGAACATTTAACTCAACGAAGGATGGCAAAAGACGGTCTTGCCTTGTATATGTCTAACAATCATTCATATTATGTAAGGACTGATTTATCTAGAAATGATATAAATATTTTTGAGTCCCTATTTATTAATGTAGGTGGTCGTGGTAGGTAGTTTGACTGAAGTTAACATCTTTAGATCACTTAGTGGCTCTGTTCCTTCACTTGTATACATCATTGATCATTTACTGGATAAAATACCTAATGATTCATTTCAGGTAATCATTGTGGATGGTTTTAATATAAACCATGGATTTAAGGTTGGCAACAACTATAGATTTCTCTCATGTATGCTGGCTATATGGACGCTACCTTCTGCGTCTATCTTTACCCGTATAACTGAGGATACAGTATATCTGATTTGCAACATTTTATTTACGCTTAACTTGGTCCAGAATTCTGTTTTATTGAGTTGTAAAATTTCTTACTATTTTCCACTTCATTCCAATTTCACTTTCTATGATTTGACTATTGGCTGTTCATTTTTACGTTTAAAAATAAACAAGCCTAAAAATAGGTTGTGGTTGTCTGATTTTAATTTGAATGCAATCATAGTAATCACAACCAGTAAGCTGGTACCACAGCTCAGAAATATGGCCTAAAAATGGTCAACAGTTACATTCTTCTTATTAAGTCCAGTTGCTCTTTGTGGTTAGACTTCTGTAATAATGTACATAATGAATATTAAATAAATAATGCTTGCTGCTCTCGTTGGCAATGAAACTTAAATTGTCGCCATCCGAAAAAATATATTTGTCCATCTGTGCTCAATCTGTAGCTTTTGCGGAAACCTCCCTTATGGGGATCTCAATTTTTCAGTCAATAATGACAAACCTGTGGTAAAAAGATTCGCTATGTTGGACTTTAAGGTACTCTTCTAGATAGAAATCTGTCTTTGTACCACATAGACTTGATAGAAATGAAAGTTCGTACAAGTTCGGATAACTTAGAAAGCTTATACGTATTTTCCCTCGTTTAGCACCGAGAATGGTTTTTATCCTCAAATTAAATAGTACATCGCTTGTTGCCCCATTATATGGATGTTCACTTTTCATTCTTTTCTGAGGCCACTTTCCAAGATTTAATTTAAAGAAGGGAATATTATCATGCACACAGACTCATCGGTAACTAAACAACTGTTGGATCTTAGGTCCCTTTAGTATATATTTAGTACTAGCTATTGGTATGGCGCTTCGCGCCCACCCAAGCCCCCCTCCCCGCGCGCGTAAGTCGTTACGCGCCATTGTAGTTTTGTCCCTGCGTCCCACTTGTGAATATATATATATATATATATATATATATATATATATATATATATATATATATATATATATATATATGTATATATATATATATATATATATGTTTTTAACTACGTAACACTTGCGAATATACAATATTCTTCGCTGTCCCATTGTCTGTGCATATAAATGGATTGTCAGGTTTATCGACTCTTGAACATGCAACCTAATAATTGTCCATGGGAAAACAATCCGTATTCAGATCTATACCGCATTTTTCTAATGATGACCCTTGGGCTTTGTTGATGGTAATTGCTAATCGAATATTCCCTGTGTCCCCGTCGTCATTTATATATCCCCCATGTGCCCTTCCGGCTACTTCTTTGTTAGTGGCTGGATTTATCAATTTAATATTAAAGTGATAGCCGTCGGCTCCATCCCCAAAAATGATAGGATATCGTAGGGCATCGTAGCATCGATGAGTTAAAGCAATTCTTGTCAACTGATTGTTTCGCCTATAAAGAATATTATCTCGAGGTAAGAACTGATCACCGACCATAACGATTGCCACTTTGTTGATAGTTGCGTATCAGTAGGCATCAATTCGATTGCTGTTTTGAACGAAGCACTAAATTGTTATTTTTGTGGAAAAGATGTTGCAACTGGGAAACGATAGTCTTTTCAACGTCGTTTTTTTTTATCATCGGTATCACTTTCAAGTTGTTTGGTTTGTTTTACCTTGGCTTGTCTTTCGTCACTATGAAATACATATCGCCGAACCTTTTTTTTTGTTTTGTTTTAATTAAAATCTGGTAGGCATTGATGACCTTATCCAAGTCAAAATCCCAAACCCAATCATCATTGCTATCATTTTCAATTTTGATACGTTTTGACTCTCGCTGTCCAGGTTGATTTTCATCTAACTGCGCGGTTTTGCGTTCTTTAGCCGCAAGCCTTTTGACATTAACTCTTTGAGCAGCTTCCTTGGCTGTTTCTTCTGCCATTGTAGGATTTATACTAAAATTTCTCTTTGAATTAACTATTTGAGCAGCTTCCTCGGCTCTTCTTCTGTCATTTTAAGATCTATTCTAAAAATTTCTCTTTGAAACGCCTTCATATATACTTATAATGACGTCATGTACAAAGCCTTTGACGTCATATACAAAGCCTTTGACGTCACATACAAACATACAAAATACATACATGGCGTCATAATGCTCAATCCTTATAATGACGTCAGTCGACAAACATGATCAGTCGACAAACATATACATATATATATATGATGTATACTAAATACTCTTTAGTATACATCATTTTAGTTTCGTCAGCTCCGTGGAACCTTTCCAGTGCCCTTAATTGAACTTAATTTGTTTCTGATCTTTATATCATCTCCCAAGTTTGTATGGATTTAAAGTTCCTCCTACTCCCTCTGTAAGATCTACTTTTTAATCCCTTAATTGTGTATCATATTATTTGGAACCCGGTTGCTGCGTCAGCTCATAGGTGTCACTCTTTTACGGCTTAAAAAAAAATATATATAAATTCTCTCGACTTCGATAATTTTTCTTCTTTGTTTCTTTCTGGTGTTGATTTATGCTTTTTTTTTTTCTTTTATGCCTCTTTTTGTAGTTTTAATATTATATTCAAGGTGATTGTAGTTTCTCTTATTACGTTCCCTGCTGTCTTACTGGCCATAGAATTTTGTAAGGAGTGATGCTTCTTTACTTTTTTTGTGAAATAAATGGGTTGATTGATTGCAGTCTTATTATGTTTCTTTTATAAATAATTTTGTTTTTTAGATAACAAACGCCGAATTTATGATCAGTATGGTAAAGAGGGTCTTAGTGGTAGTGCTGGTGCTGGACCTCGTTCTCGAGCTCGTCAAGATCCATTTGCAGATCTGTTCGATGATCCCTTTGCTGGTTTCTTCACTGGATTTACATTCCGGGACCCCGAAGATGTATTTAGGGAATTTTTCAAAGATGATCCGTTTGATGACTTTTTTGGAGGAAGTATGTTTGGAG
Organism: Artemia franciscana; assembly: GCF_032884065.1. Lineage (NCBI taxonomy): Eukaryota > Metazoa > Arthropoda > Branchiopoda > Anostraca > Artemiidae > Artemia > Artemia franciscana. The sequence goes on from NC_088870.1 coordinate 25,448,522, forward strand.
GAAGTATGTTCGGAGGTAAATGTTCATTTTAAATTTGGACTTTTTTCTTTCTTGTTTTTTTTTCTACTAATGTCCTGCAGTTAATCTTTTCAAGTTTTGATCCCCTTTCTCTGTCAAACCTTCCTCGAACTTTATTCCTAAAATTGAGATGGAAAAGAAACGAGCCATTTCTTTTTTATAGGAATTGGAGATAGAAATCTAGAATCCTGAAACCCAAGTCTAATTCTCGTATTTTTTTTATAAAGATAAAATGAATATAACAGTTTTTGTCTATTTGTCAAAATTTTCTTTTTCTTCGCTTCGATCTTAAGCGCAATAGGTATGCTCTTAGCCAAACACCACGGAGCCAAGCGCTTTTTAGAAATACTCTCTCTCTCTCTCTCTCTCTCTCTCTCTCTCTCTCTCTCTCTCTCTCTCTCTCTCTCTCTCTCTCTCTCTCTCTCTCTCTCTCTCTCTCTCTCTCTCTTTCTCTTTCTTTCTCTTTCTTTCTCTTTCTTTCTCTTTCTTTCTTTCTCTCTCATCCCCTCTCCATTGCTCTTTCTGAATATAAATCTCCTTCTGAACGATCAGGTATACCAGTAACTATTAAATTGTCACTTCTTATATGCTAGGAATATTTATTATTATTATGTTCCATCATGAAGAGTAATGCTATTTACGTTCATAGTTGGTTTTCGGTCTTTTCTGTTCTAATAAATGCTCTATTTATTCTCTGAAGACCCAGCTCTAAATTACAGAGTCGACTCAGCTCTAAATGGGTACCTGGAGAAATCTGGGGAAGGTAAACAGGAAGGGTGTGCGAAAGTACAGGATGGCTGGCCCCCAACCCCCCATTGCACTTCCTGGCTGAAGGACCAAGAAACGGAGATCAGCACCGCCGGTACGGACTGTAAAGTCTAATGCCGTATCCTTTACCTTTTTCCTTTACCTTACCTCTATTTATTCTTTGTCTAAATCATTAGTTACTTTTCTAAGATACTCATTGATTTTCTTTTTCAAGGTCCTCGCAGGAGTCGTGGAAATCAGGTGGCCCAACCCTCAATTTTCTCTTCATTTGGTTTCGGACTTAGCCCATTTGGTAACATGGGTATGGGAATGAGTCCCTTTGACATGCTGGAGAATGGTGGAGGAGGAGGAAGTGGTGGATTTTTCTCATCCACTACATTTGGCTCAGCTGGTGGAGGAAGACAGAGCTCCACATCAACTAGGATAATGGGAAACAAGAAAATCGTCACTCAAAAGTAAGTCATTGTTTCATCTATTTTATACGGTACGACTCATGACCAATATCCTTATATTATATTGCGCCAAATCTTAGGTTGATTGATGCAAATATTTGACGCTAAGGAGAATAGTATTGGGAAACAGAAACCCATGTAAATTTTTTCATCTGAAAGAACTAAAATTTTCTTTGAAGCTTGCTTGTAGAAGTTTATTTAAGATTTTTCGGGGCACAAGTAACAAATAAAGGTGCAAAGAATAGCTGAATTTTCATTACTCATCATTTCTTTTATTTATTTATTTATCTATTTATTATTACGAATAGCGGTAAGCATCAATGCTTGTCGCAAAAACACAAAAATGCAAAATCATAATACTAATCTAAAGTAAATTGGCAACGACAAACTAAACAGCAAAAACTTCTAAATAACACGACACTACACAACACAACAAAAGCGTTTAGATAAAAAGGCGTATTTACTAATGGGCTCTTGAAAATTCGAACACTCTCTGCTTCGAAAACCTCCAAAGGCAAGCCATTCCATGGTCCGGCAACTCTACTAACGAAAGATAATTGACCAATTTTTTCAGTGGTTTTGGGGTGATATAATTTATAATCATGCTGACGAGTAGAGTGATAATGGCTAAATTTAAAAAATAAATTTGGATCAACATCATCCACTCCTTTAATTATACGAAACACATATCTCAAAATGAAGAATTGTTAAGCAAAATTAAGATCTCATAAGTATTGAATCCAAGTCCTAAAGAACTTCAGTTTTTGATAATTATTCTATTATTATTTATTTTTCATCCACACTGTACAATAATATAATAAGTGGAGTAATACATAAAAAAAACACGTGCAAATACTAATAGAAATGCTAATACTAATGCTAATAATCACATATAGCAAATACAAATAGAAAACGCTTATAGAGCACATAAAAAAACAAAAAGAAATTGAAAGAAGCTAATTTTGCGATGATGCAGCTAATTTTAGTTTTACTGTAATATCAGGAACAAGAAATTTTCGTATGAGAACCTTACTGGTGCAAGACCTACAGCAGGACCTAATTATGGTTTGTTGATGCGATGCCACATTGGAGCAGTTTCCAATATTAATATATTGACTATAGAGTTATTGACATAATTTGATGCAAAGTTTGACTTACTGTGTTTTCAAGGTTAGTAGCACTTGCTATTTTAATGTTGAAATTTCCATCTTTTGATTTTGTATTATTTCTAAAATCTGTCGGTCAAAAAACGATCGCAAATTTTGTTCTCCGATGGCACGATGGTAAGCATGCCCGCTTGTCACATGAGAGACGAGGGTTCAATTCCCGTTTGACTGGATTTATCATGCTGCAGTAATGCACTGCAGGGCCGACGCAAGAACCTTAGTAGTCAAGAAGCGACGTTAATCTGATACAATACGATCGCAAATTCTGTCGGTCTGTCCGTCTGTCGGTCCCGGTTTTGCTACTTTAGGCACTTCCAGGTTAGCTAGGACGATGAAATTTGGCAGGCGTATCAGGGACCGGACCAGATTAAATTAGAAATAGTCGTTTTCCCGATTTGACCACCTGGGGGGGGAGTGGGGGGCCGGTTAATTCGGAAAAAAATAGAAAGAATGAAGTATTTTTAACTTACAAACGAGTGATGGGATCTTAATGAAATTTGGTACTTGGAAGAATATCGTGTCTCGGAGCTTTTGTTTTAAATCACGACCAAATCCGGTGACATTGGGAGGATTTGGAGGGGGGACATAAAATCTTGGAAAACGCTTAGAGTGGAGGGGTCGGGAGGAAACTTCGTGGGAAAAAATAAGCAGAAGTCCTAGATACGTTATTGACATAAGTGGATTGGATCTGCTCTGTTTGGGAGAGTTGGGGGGGGGGTAATTCTGAAAAATTAGAAAAAATGAGGTATTTTTAACTGACAAACATGTGATCAGATCTTAATGAAATTTGAAGTTGGGAAGGATATCATGCCTCAGGGCTCTTAATTTAAATTCCGACCGGATCTAGTGACGTTGGGGGGATTTGGGGGGGGGGACCTAAAATCTTGGAAAACGCTTAGATTGGAAGGATCGGGATGAAACTTGGTGGGAAAAATAAGCACAAGTCCTAGATACGTGATTGACATAATCGGAACGGATCAGCTCTTTTTGGGGTAGTTGGGGGGGGGGGGGTTAATCCTGAAAAATAAGAAAAATGAAGTATTTTTGACTGATGAACGGGTGATCAGATCTCAATGAATTTTGATATTTAGAAGGATATCGTGTCTCAGAGCTCTCATTTTAAATCACGGCTGGATCCGGTGACATTGTAGGGAGTTGGGAGGGGGGACCTTAAATCTTGGAAAACGCTTAGAGTGGAGGGATCGGGATAAAACTTGATGGGGAAAATAAGCAAAAGTCCTAGATACGTGATTGACATAATTGGAGCGAATCCGCTCTATTTGGGGAAGTTGAGGGGGGGGTAAATCTGGAAAATTAGAAAAAATGGCGTATTTTTAACTTACGAAGGAATGGTCGGATCTTAATGAAACTTCATATTTAGAAGGAACTCGTAACTCAGATCCCTTATTTTAAATTCCGACTGAAACCAGCGTCATAGGGGGGGGGGGAAATCTTGAGTGGAGAGATCAGGGTGAAACTGGGTGGGAAGAATAAAAACAAGTTCAAGATACGTGACTGACATAGCCGGACCGGATCCGCTCTCTTTGGTGGAGTTGGGGAGGGGGGAATAATTCGGAATAATTAAAAAAAATAGGTATTTGTAACTTACGAACGGGTGATCGGATCTTGATGAAATTTGATATTTAGAAGGATCTTGTGCTTTAGAGCTCTTATTTTAAATTCCGACCAGATCCTGAGACATTGGGGGGATTTGGAGGGGGGAAACCGGAATTCTTGGAAAACGTGAAAATTGGGGCATCTTTATCTTACGAATAGGTGATCGCACCTTAATGAAACTTGATATAAAGAAGGATCTTTTGTCTCAGAGGCTCCATTTGCGACTCGAATTGGATCCGGGGACATGAGGTTTGGAGGGGGAAAACAGAAATCTTGGAAAACGCTTAGAGTGGAGGGATTGGGATGAGACTTGATGGGAAGAATAAGCACAAGTTCTAGATACGTGACTGACATAATTGTAACGGATCCGTTCTCTTTGGAGGAGCTGGGGGGGGTGTTAACTTGGAAAAATTAGACAAATCGAGGTATTTTTAACTTAAGAGCGGGTGACCGGATCTTAATAAAATTTGATAATAAGAAGGAACTTGTGTCTCAGAGCTCTTATTTCAAATCTCAACCAGATCTGTTGACATTGGGGGGAGTTGGGAGGGGGCAATCGGAAATCTTGGAAAACGTTTAGAGTGGAGGGATCGGGATGAAACTTGGTGGGTAGAATAAGCAAATGTTATAGTTACGTGACTGACGTAATCGTACTGGATTTGCTCTCTTTGGAGGATCTAGGGGGTGGGGTTCAGTGTTTTGGCGAGTGTGGTGCTTCTGGACGTGCTAGGACGATGACAATTGGTAGGCGTGTCAGGGAGCTGCACAAATTCTCTTGATAAAGTCGTTTTCCCCGATTCGACCACCTTGGGGGCTGAAAGGAGAGGAAAAATTAGAATAAAGGAGGTATTTATAACTTACGAGTGGGTGATCGGTTCTTAATGAATTTTGATATTTGGAAGGACATCGTGACTCAGAGCTCTTGTTTTAAATCCCGACCGGCTTTAAGCCTCTGATTTTCCTTTTAAATCAATCTATTGATTCTTAGAATTTTGCTAGAACTCATACCTTATGAGCTCTTGGCTATTCCGGCCCCGTCACAAGTGGCATATGAGGTCTTAGCTCTTGTTTTTTTGTGTATTCCATTAAAGAAAAGGGTAAACTAGATACTGTTACATTTGTTTTCTTTGAACCTGGAAATAGTTTTATTATTATTAATACTTTTATTATTATTATTATACTTTTTATTATTATTATTATTATTTTTATTATTATTAATAGTTTTATTAATACTTTATCGATGAGTTTATACAAAACTAAATATTGAAAACAAAATTTATTAATTTAAAAAAAAATAATAATTTAAGAACTAATGAAATTACAGTTTAAGTTGTTTTTAGTTGTAGAATTCATTTTTCAAAATCACGATCTAAATATTATGTGATTGACGAGCTTGTGAACCGCGAGGCATTATCTAACTTATTGGCGCAAGATGATTTTTTGGGGAAAATTACTCCAGAACTGCTCTTTAACAATATTTGTTGGTAGTTTTGTTCTTATGATATCGATTTGTTTAAATCTTTGTCATCTCTCAGTCATCTTAGAAGGTGAAAATTAAAAAACAAATTCTTTGGAATTTTGACCAGCTTTCTGGGAGTAGTGATTGAATGTTGGATGTTATCATCTTCAAAAGTCCGAAGAATTTTCTTTTCCCGACATTTCAGCATGAATCTCTCTTCCTTTTCTTCTTGTAAAAGAAATACCTTTTTCTATGAACGTTTATGTGTGTTATATTTTCAGCTTTTCAAGCTTTGCTAAAACCACTTTACACCTATATCTGCTAGATGGTTAGATGAGTCGTATTAACATAAATGGGTTTTGCATCAGAATGGAAAAGATTCTAAATTTTTTTATTGCCATTTCTTGTGCTTATTTTCAGCCGGGTTGTGTTTACTCAGCCAAAAACATTCAAAAATATTATAGCCAAAAATATTATTGATAGTGAAGTTGTTCTCTTGTCTTTTTTTTGCAGTCATTCAGTTTGAAAGGGCTGGTCGTAGAAACTTGGGATGGTGCTCACTCGATCAGAAAATGAATTTTTTTGCGCCCTTTGAGGAGCTAAAAGTTAGTGAAGAGTAAAAATTCCCCTTATCATGTCTTTTTTGCAACTTGGCACTCCCGTTACCCCCCCCCCGCCATGATATTGACTCAGAATTTTGGGATTGTCATTGTTCAGAATAGACGGAAAATCTAAGAAGTGTGCCTCTTCGCTCAGCATGACCGCCTAAGAATGCCGTTCAATACTAAATATTTTTAAATAACCCTCAAAGTCTCAGGGGCAATCACCCTAAGCTCTGTAAATTACACATTGTTCATAGGTAGTTTTTAGCAGATCTTGACTGTCTGATCGGCTTTAAATTCTTTGAGATCAATCTTTAGGCCATTATTTCCCAAACTTTTCAAGGGTATTCTCCTGAAACGACCCATGTACTTCAGTACATCTAAAGACGTCATTGTGCACCCGTTATCTCAAATATCTTGAGAACTGCTTGGGATCGAAGTGAAACTTTCATGGAGTGTTGAAGGGAAGGCAAGTGGATTCGTTTTTCGATGGGATGAGGGTTAAAAGTTTTTGGGGGCCGACTTAAAATCTTTTAGGGCGTGTTTGGGAGTGGTTAAGGGGATTTAGGATTTTGTGTTATGGGGAAGGGGGATGAGAGGACCAAAAAGTCTCGTCGTCGATCCGCTGAAAAAATTTTTGCTTTAAGCTATTGTGAAATTTAAAATATGTTAACATTCAAGTCGTAGGTAATTCGAAACACAGTAAATGTTCCCAGATTACTGAAATGTCGCAGCTGCGATATCTTAGGAACGGGTTTTTCAAATTTTGTGGGGGGGGGGGAGAGGATGAAAATTTTAAACTTACCTATGCCTTGAAGCAGTCATCTGTAAGTCTCTGGGCTGACATCGCCCTACTAAAAAAAAAAAAGATTAGGATTGCGGCAGCTGCCTCACGAATTGTTTTCGGAGCAACCAAGCGACCAATAATTTCTTGACCAGTGACGACGAAATTTTGGATCGACTTGTAACTTATATTCGTAAGTCCTTGGGTCTAAAGATTTCAAAGCACACAAAACAAAATTGAGAAGATTATTCGTTTGCTGGGGGAAAAAGCGACCAAACTTGTTTTTCTTCCGAACAGCTTGAAACTTATATCCCTAAATCTCTGGTTTAAGTCAACCCTATTGCACAGGAAACAATTGAGACAAATTTCACTAGCCTTAAAATGGGCCGACGGTCTTTTTTTCTTTCAATCATCCAGGACCAGAGCCTAGACCAAAAAAGACTTGCTGGATTTGATTTTTTTTTTTTACAGAGATCCTAAACCAAATTGACTAGAAGATTTGTGACGCCTAAAAACGTATTCTTGATAAAACGATAAACTTTGCATCCTTTGTCGCCCTGGAAATTATATGTTTAAATCTGGACCAAGTTGACTCTCATACAGAAAAAAGAGTTTAAACTAATTCTCGCTGTATCTTTTTGTGACGTCTGAGAAATTTGTTTCGTGCTTGGTCACCTTGAAACCTACAAGGTTTGAAGGCCATTTAGACCTCAGTTAAGACAAAACTTGTTGAAAGAGAATTAGGTGTATCAATTTGTGACACCCGAAACTGGGGAATACATTTTGTCTTTTCTGATTAGCTATAAGACATGTGGACTGGACCAAGGGAACTCCTTTGTTCCAGCGAATAAAAAAAAAGTAGTAACAATTCTCGACGCAAGAACATGGAATTTACAGGATGTGTAGGCAAGGACAAGGGTACTTTGATCAAAGACCAAAATAATAATGAAAAATTCGGCTGTAGGCCTATCGACTGGTAACGCAAAAAATTTGAAGAGTCTTTTTTCACCGACCCGCTTGAAACTTCTGGGCATGTAGGCAGGACCACGGGAACCTCAGTGAAAAAGAAAAATTGTTGAAACAAATTCTGCTGTATTGATTTGTAAAATTACGCAGAAGCAGCAGCAATGGCATAGTAGGAAGTGATTGGAATAGGAAGTATTGTTGAGTTGTATTGCTATGTACATTTGATTCCACTTCAATTTTTAAACAATTTGTAAAATCTGCACAATTTTCGGCAATAAAATCAGTAGATGGCTCTTAGTCTGAGCAATCTGCCGAAAAGCGTTTCGATATATTCTCATTTTGATGGGAGATAGATGGATGAAGACTGTTGGGAGATGTTCCGAAAAAAAAATCGGCAGAAGTGGGAACACGGGGCATGCATATTATTTCGGTCAGAAGAATCGGATTGGCGAACCCACGCAAGACACAATTGATGATAAGATTGTTACCATAGGAGAATATAAACTATTAATTACTTTTATTTTTTAATCTTTTGAAAGTAAGCTGTTATGTAATTTTACTGTATTATTTTTCAGGGTTATTGAAAATGGCGTCGAAACCGTCACCATTGCTGAAAATGGCATTGTGACATCGAAAACCGTTAATGGCGTCCCTCAAGCACTTGGATACTAATGTAAATTTCTTAAGCGGGGAAAAAATACAGACAAGGGCGAAGTTCACCCTTATGTATAGTTTTTCCTTTACTCTTCGTGGGACTATGAATCCCGTTTATATTTACAACGTAATTGATCTACAACGCAATTTATACAAAACCACGGAATTGGTATAGTTTGTAACAAGTATTTTTATGTACTATAAGAAATATACGTGTTATGTGAAGTGAACAGCATTTTAATATTTTCATCAATGTGGATAACTTCGATGAAGCTAGATTTACTTAGCACGCTGCTGTTAATCCCTATTTTAACTTTGCGGTCCTGAAATGTCGAGATCTTGAATAAGGGCTATTTTCAAATGTGCAAATGAACATGGGGCAAAATACGAAAGGGGGAGAGGGGGGAGTGTAAGGGTATTGACTTTCCAATGATTCATTAAGGATGTTGAGCCATCTTTTGAGAAGAAAAAGGCTTGAGGTGTTTTTAAATATATTTTGATAAGGTCTAAAATGGCGAACTCCGCTGTCTAAGGAATTGAAAACTTTGTGTACATGTACAAGCATATGCACTTTGCGCGGGGGCGAAATGTTTTTAGCAAAAGGAATGCGTCTGATGTCTTAAAAAGCTGTCGTAATTTTGGTGTGTTTTCAAATGCATTTGTTTGTGATGTATTGTTTCTAAGTGATTTTAAGATGAAGGTTCTTGGACTTATCTTAGGAGGAGGATGCATTAATCTGTGTGTAAGTATGGCTATCTGCATCTGGGGTCTTGTAATTGTTATAAGGATATCAGTAGTTTACTTGAGGTAAAATAATTGAAAACCAGATGCACTCTTGCCCTTGTCATACTGAACTATTGATGAATGTGATGAGTTTCACTGAGATTGATTGGAAAATGATTAAAAATCACAAAATCCAGTTAAGTTCGGTTGAAAAAAAAACTTTGTTGATAGTGTTTAAAAGAAAGATCTCCGTACATTAATATTGCACAGTATAGGATTGATTCAATAGTATGTATTGCTTTATTTGCTTAACTTTATTGTTATTAACAGTTTATTTTTAAATTCGTAGAGCTTGTTTCAGTATATTTGGATTACTTATCTGATTAAAAAGATTACCTATCCTCAGCGTTTTAGGTGCAAACATGATGTCCCGGATTGTAAAGGCTAGTATGCCGGAACTTCAGGTAAATGTCATATAATTTTCCAAAGGTAATGGGTGTGACAATGCCTTTCGTTGTCTGTTTCACCCGAACATTTATATTGAGGTGTTTGGGGACAAATTGCATCTGATGAACATCAAGGAAATCTGGGGAATAAATTACACCTGGGGAAAAGTTGAAGTTACTCTTGATAAGTAATGCTTGTGAAGCTGAAACACTTTCTTCAATTCTGCAATTCACATTAATTTAGCATGCGTTTAAACATCGCCTACTAGTACCCACTTTGTCTTAGATGTAATTGTATTGTTACGTGCTTCTATAAACAAAAAAAATCGTATGCAATTTTTAAACAAAAATATTTAGGATGTCTCAAAAGTATTTACCCCGTTGACAATCTAAGAGTAACTGGCTATTTGGTTTTTATTGCATACTACGAAAATGATTTAATAGTATATAGCAAAGATTCTGTTTAATAAAATGTGTAGGCTAAGTGTAATGCGCATAGATATACAGTAATAAATATTAATAGAGACATGAATTTATGCGTCTCAATTTTGTAGTTTCTTAGACCTGAGAATTTTGGTGGTTGATGCTAAACTAGTTTTACTAATTGCCAAAATTGTATATTGTCAAAGAAGACAAAGTTTGCTCTCGAAGCTCGCTAATCATGAAAAGAAAATTGGGTAGTGAATGTGTATTCTCTTGTGATAAAAAGTTTATAAAACTCATGTAGGAACCTTTTTTATGAGAAAATGGAATCTCGACAACTGAATTTATTTATTTAAAAACGTTTGAATGTGCTCAAACTCGACGTCTTAATTTGGAGCTGGTACTAAGGAACAGTGACATTAAATATGCTTTCATAATAAAGGTCATAATTTTTTTAAAGATAATCGTAAATTTTTACTTGATCTGTACAAAATTTTGATATATTCTATGTAATCCACGTAGAATCAATTTCTGCATCCCTACAAATGGTAAATGAGTTCAAGAAGAAAATATCTTCTTCTGCAATTTAATTTTATTATTCTTATCGTTACAGATGGTTGTATTTTAAATGTTTCAAAAGCCGAATTAAATCTTCTTTTTTTAGGTGGAATACCGATACACCTCCCAACTCTATATTATATTGATATATTTCATCACAATTAAGATTGTTTCCCAAAGAACAATGCTAAAATGATCCTTTGAAACCAATGTTACTATGCAAAATTGCACTTAAACCCAACTCATAACCAAACATATATGACATTAGCCCATTTAAATTTGTTTAACTTGTAAAATTTGCAAGTTCTACTGTTGGACAACCTGTTTTTCAGGTTTAAGGATGTCAAAATTCGGAAAAAAGAAAATTTGAATCCTGCTTGTTTTTATGTTTTGCCTTCTTTCTCTTTTTCTAAATCTTCACTATCGGAAATATTGTTCCGTACCGAGACGTGTAAGAGTAATTGAAACTTCTGCGAAGATTAGATCAAAATTTACCGATCAGGTTTGCACCGGAATCGAATTGGAGTATGTAAAAGACTTTAGCCTCTTTATCAGTTACTAAATTGGAAAGAAAGAACAATAAAATATGCGAATAAGCATTTTTTAAGTAATACGGTTCTATTTAATTGTTAAGCTTCCATTCTTCCTTCATTTATTTCTATGGCATCCTTATTTTTCATATCAGCAGGATTATGGAAATGGTAGTCATTGTACCTAGCCATAAAAGAAAGAGAATGAAGTACCGTTCCAGACGGAAGAACATTTGGCTAGTGTGTATCAATTAGACTTTTTGTGGGAAATCAGTACACTCCAATTCTCCCTTTCACTCTCTTTCTCTCCGAATTCTTCTCGTTCTTTCTCTTTGTTTTTCTACTTGAAAAGATCAGTCTCATTGTAATTTCTGTTGACCCTGAATTAACAATTGTTTTAAACTGCTAAATAGTAATAATTAAAACTAGAAAGAGGCAAAATTGTATACAGGTGTCTAATATATTGCCACGGGCATGAATGACCCTTAAGGTATTTAGATGTGTCGTGACCGAAAATACTAATGACCCTACAGAAATTTTTCGAATTAATTGCAATTATTCAGAATGGAGAATAATTGTTATGTGACATTTACGGGATTTCTCACCTTAAATGCTATTAAATAGGGTAGTATTACTTCAAACTCGGAAGATATATATATATATATATATATATATATATATATATATATATATATATATATAAGGGATGCGTCTTTCAAGCATGAGGAAGTGAAAGAAGTGAAAACAGTATCTCTCGTGGATTGTATCTAACGGTTGAATTTTAAGAGGTGTGGAGATTTACTTCGTAGGAGATATAGAAGGACGACCATCATTCGATGACAGACCTAACGGGTGGTCCCCCTTCCTTACTCTGGGTATAATTTATTTTCGTCCGTCTCTCACATAATACAAGTCTTGTCAAACCGAAAATTGGAAGTTGGTTGACCCTACGAGTGAGGGAAACAAACAATCATCCAAAAAGGTTTTTTTCAGTAACCATCTTCAGTTCTGCACAAATAACTTGCAATAGTATGCATAAATACCAAATGACGATGTTTTAAGCGGTCTTCGTGTATTCTTAGGAGGCAGAATGCAACTTAGATAGCTGCTACTCGTGTAAACCCTGTCAATGGGAAATCTAAAATGATCTCGTTTTTATCGCTGTAATTTTTCTTGTCAAACCGAGTACTATAATGTCTTTGGCTGTGGGGGTTCTAGGCGTTTATTCCACAGAAAATAACCCCTCCCCCTATGGAAAATACCCCCAGTAAGGAATAAGGCTTTCTAAAAATGAGAATTTTATTTGAGTTTTGTTTTTTCGTTTTCCGTAGGGGGAAGGAATTTTGGTGCTATTGTATTATACGCCACTCGCTCAAGTTTACGCTATGTAAAACTCGAGAGCAAACCGGTTTCTTCGTTCGTTTCTTTCAGTGTAGCGTGAGACAAGACAAGTGACAGAATAGATGGGAAATATGTAATTTGAGATATATATTTACACATAGGGGGGGGGGGGGGGAATAAAGTATTTGGACAGTTTGGAGCCAGAAAACAATTCTTACTCCAAAATTTGCAGAATAATTGTACCTAATACATTTTGCTTGCGCACCCGCTATATCTTAATATCTAAGAGAGACAAAATGGATCCTCCAGTTGAAAATTCTTTCAATAGGGGCTGAAGATGGCAATACACAGTTTTACTTTCGAAAAACTTGCAGCACATGAGGTAATCCTTAAGAACGCAAAGGCCCCTCCGTTTGTCTGCTAGAAACTGCAAAGCCTCTATCTTTACTTTATTAACTGCAGAGTAAGACTGTGATGAATCGCTCTCATCTTCTGATAATTCGTAGAAACCATCAACTGACAAGTGGCTGGACTTGTCATTTGGATCACTTGTTCTCATCCTTTTAGCCTCCTCAACCAATATTGTTGCAGCTGCTTCTTTCCAGCTGTCGGGGAATATTTTGTTCTTGAACATGGGCGTGCTGCATGTTTCGAGGACGTAGTTTTTGCAGTTTTGGACGGAACTCCCCAGAAAGCTAAACCGCCGCTCAACACCACCCAGTAGTGCGCTAACCAATGGAGCAGTATACTTCACAGACTGCTTGAGTTTCATCACTTTTTTCTGAAGGCTTTTAATTGTCAGGTAACTGCTACCAAAGAAAAATTTTCTTTCAGAATTTTTTTTTTTTTTTGAAAAATCCTTTTCTGCTAAAAAAAAAGTCATTCCATTGAAGCGGAATGTACTTGGGTGAGTACATGAGAATTTATTTGTACTTGAGAGCTTCAAGTACCTATTTATTTTAAGTACCTCAGGAAGAATGTACTTAAGTAGTACTATATATATATATATATATATATATATAGAGAAAGGAAGCATGGCACTACTGAACTGGAATCTGGTCCGTTGCAAATGAATTCAGGTTTTTCCACCTTCAATAAGGTCTGTTCTGGTATCATGACCTTATTCTGTAGAAGCAAAGGCTAATATCAATTGCAGCTGCCTAAAATTGGCAGTAAAACGAGACGTAAAAATATTTAAGACACATTCTCCCACTCGAAGGTTTTATAGAACCTAACTAGGAGTTTTTTTTTTTTTTTTTCACAAGCGCTGCAAATATAAATTGTGAATTCGTTTGCGTAATTGAACAAAATTAGGCTTCGAACATAATTTTTTTGACAATTGACAGAGACAAGTCCCCTTGATAAATAAATTGAGGTTGTATAATAAAATGAACCGAAACCGGGCCCAAGTTTTTTCTTTTGCAGAAGCGAAATTCTTACCTTTTTTTTTCAAGAGATTGGTTACGTAGAATTTAAAAGCTTTTCAAAATGATCTCCGAGCTAAACTTTAGTCGAACTTATCGACAGAGAAGCGTACAATATAAATTGATGGTAATAATTTTTCCCAATTATTTTGGGGATTTCAAAAATACTATGTACACACAGTTTTTTTCCATTTTCAGGATACATATGGAGGAACTGCTGTTTCATATTTCTACCTTTTCTAATGTCAATAAGTTCATCTCCAATCTTTAGTCAGCAAAAACAATTATTTAGTCAGCAAAAAGAGCAAGCTTTTTCCCTAAGAGAAAAGGACTTATACGTAGCACACAACCATGAACAAAAAGTTGTTAATCATACAAATTAGTACAAAAAATTCTTTGTCACTTAAACTGCCCTTTGAAGGACTGCAGGTAATTCCTTCGGCAAAAATAAGGAGTGCCTGGGGAGGGGCAGTTACTTATGGGGAATGTAGTTCAAACAATTACTTTCAACTTAAGTTGCATGGTTGAGTTAATAGCAGCCATTTTCTCAGTAAATATAGAAACATTAAAAAAATAAACCGTTCGACAAAAAAATGCCGGCGAAAATTTTACCTGAACAGCGGCTACTTCTATTGCTGCTGACAACTCATTGCAGCACCGAGGCCAACAACGCTATACACGTTCTTCATCCATCCCATTATTTTCAAGACCTCCTTCTTAACCCCCCCCCCCTCTTCAAGAAGTTCCAATTTCCTTTAACCTCTTCCCATCCACCCCATTTTAGGGTGACCTGCTTTTGGTTTCGCCCAAGAAGGTTGGCCAAAAGGACAATCGTGGGCAATCTTTTATCCGCAGAACATATCCCAGCCATCTCAACCTTTGTCTCATTATAGCCCTAGAACGCGGGATAGAACGAAACTTTTCGTACAGCTTACTGTTTGAAATGTGGTCAGTCAAACGGGTACCCAAAGCAACCCGTAGACAATTCCTATGGAAAACATCTAACAAATGTTCCTCCGTCTTTCGGAGTGCCCACGTTTCAGAGCCATACTTGACCGTTGCCGTAACTATAGACTCTAATATTCGCACCTTTGGTTCGTAGATGTGACTTCTGCTTCCAAACTTCTTTCAACTGTGAAATATCACCCTGCACCTTGGCTATTCTCCTTTTGACATCTTCACTGCATACACCATCGTTAGTAATAATACTATCTAAGTAATTGAAGTTATCCAATTCATTGATCTTTTCTTTACCCAACCTCACTTCATCACCTTCATTTATTCCCAGTATTGGTGACTTGGTCTTCTAAAAATTTATTTTCAAACATATCTTTAGACTCTCAAATCTCAAGAATTCATTCATTTTGCTAACATTTTCATCTAGGACGCTCAAACCATTAGCATAATCGAAGTCTAGGAGAGTTTTACTTTCCCATTTAACTCCCATGCTCTTTCTTAGCCTTTGCCGTTCTCCTTGGACAAAGTCATTCAAAATGAACAATATAAATGAGGATAGAACGTAACCCTGCTTAACGTCTGATTCCATACGAAACTAGCTACTAACCTCATTTCCTACCTTAACTGTAGCAACTTTGTCACGGTTTTGCACGTTCTCAAAATGTTTTGCCCATTCCACTCTTTTAACTTGCCTTTAATTAACTCATCTTTAACTCTTTTCTTATCACTAATTGTGGCCCCATTAATATCAATAACTGGGCCAAGTCCAGATTTACTGTTCTATCTCAAATTTTACATACCTTTTCAACTAGATGCCCTTATTTTTTTGGATTGCTGCTTAAGATTCCACCTTTTTAAATTTTTCGCTTTTGATGAGTTATTGATTTGACTCCCCTCCCCTTCTTCTTCTTCCTGCACTGTGATTTTCTATTATTAGAAGAAAAGAACATAACGTTTTCCTGGTTAAAAACTAACTTTTTTATGACCTGTTCTTTTTTTGGAAACATTTTTGAAGGGTTGTCCCCCCCCCCGCAATTATTTTTGCGGGTGCCCATTAGGCATAATGTATTAATAAGGGCATATATTGCTGAAGCAAGATCCTATCAATAGAATAGTTCATTTGATAAAATAAGATAGATCTTTACTATCTTTACAACAGGGGCAGCCCGAAAGTATAATATCTGGAATCTAAAAAAAAAAAAAAGAAATCGCCATCTCATAACAAAGAGGTATGCAAAGTCTTAAAAATTAGCACTTCAGAGGATCATAATATCAGTACGTCTAAACAGCAAAAAAAATCACACACGATTCACCGGTTAAACGCAACTAAACTACTCCGCAAAAAAATTCAAATTCCGTGATTGAAAGTTCAGCTATAACCCCAGATCTGGTTGAAAACACGACTTGACAGAAGCTCAAATTTTTGTATCACAGAAACGAAAAGGCGACGACTATGTCTACCTAAAAAAAAAAAAAAATTAGCAACGGAGAAATAAAACACATTGATAAGTGAAATACGTGCCCAAGGGTACACCCCCCCTCCTTCCAAACTGGCAAGATCTTCGTGATTGTTCATATAATGTCTTGAAGAATTTGTAGCTTCCAAAATGCACCTCCTTCGAAAATTCTATGTGCATGAATATAGTGAGATCAATAAGAACATAAACATTGATGTTTTCCTGAATACAAGCCTTTTTCTTTGAAATGATGATATGTTGAAAATGCTCTTGCAGTTGCAATCACCCAGGGATTTATAGATTTAATAATATCTGGAATGACGGGTCTATACCCCGCCGCGGAAAAAGTAGGGTAGTATAGTAGCAATACTACTTTTTCATGGCCTAGTAACATTTGCTGACAGATTTTGAAATTTGTTGGCAGATCTGGCAGCTTTTGAAATTCTGTCAAATTCTGCTACTGGTAGCACTGGAACTTTTCCCATACCTGTTTATACCGTTTCCTAAAGCCCTTTTAATGCTTAAAGGAGCTCGTGACATGTGAATGAATGAATGAACCGTTCTTTGTTATCTAGCTAACTCTTATAACATAAAAAAAAACTGCCCAACTTGTTGCCTTCAGTCAGCTAGCCTACATGTGCGTAGAAAATCATAACCATTTTCCCTTGAATGTTTTTCCTACGAGCTAAGCAACTACTGCAGAATGCTGTCCATGTTCTATTTAGGATGCACGGTAGCTTAAGCTTAAAGTAAAATTCTTTTCTGAAAACTTCTTTATTTCCCCGTACCATAACGAGGAATCTAACCTGCCGCTAATACCGTTCTTCAGGGTCAATTGTAGACCTCTTCAAGATCCTTCAGTATTGTGTCAGTATTCTTTTATAAAAGCATTCCTGTCTTTCTTATGGTGTAAACCAGTGGTTTCTAACTTACTATTTTACCACGGCTCCCTTAAAATATTTTTTCATAGCTTCCCTTCAATTTTATAATATAACGCAGACAACAATTTTCAAAAAGAAATAACAACTTTATATTATTGTCTCTTAATGAGGCGACTGTGCTTACCTATTAGCGCAAAGTTAATCAAATCTCGTTGTCAATGATAAGAATACACGATAAGCAAACCTTCTCTACAACGAAACGATCAGGATCTTCCGATTTCATATCAACTAATGCGGAAAATTCTATTTTGCGTAAATAAGATGTCGCGAGCTACAGCAATAATTTTAAAGCTTTACTTAACAAAATATTATATTCGCTTTTAATTTCTGTCCAAAATTAAATTAGAGGTGCATTCTGAAACCTTTGTTTAAAGGCGTATCACAAGATAATCCATTCAAGTTTTCTTTCTCATTACTTGTAAATTCAGATTCGTCATCATTTTGTAAAATTGAGCTCACCAAAGTAATTCAAAAATGAATTAACAAAGCATTCTAGTGTTCAACAAAAAGGTTTTTGTTATGTAAAAAACGCCTAGTTTTCCAAAAATTTCCACCAAATACGCAAGTTCAATAATCATAAGAAAATTACAATTTCTTCTTTAGGTTCAAGTACCCTCTGAATCACTTTTGCATGAAATTGCCAGCGTACTTTACAATAGTACAAATGTAAGATGTAAGCAGCTCCAATACCTTCACACAACTTTGCAAGTAACCTAAATTTTGATGGACTATTTTTGTGTAGTTTATAACAACAGTTATTTCCGTAAAAACGTAGTTATGTTCCTCGCTCATATTTTTTGATTCGAGAGCTGCTCTGTGGAGAATGCAGTCCGTCCAGAGAGCATTAGAAAAAACGTTTATTTTTCTTTTATGGTAAATTTGAGACCAAATTAATTTTAATTTGACTACTCTTCAAAAAAACCCACAAAAAGAGACAAATTATTTTAAGATCTCTACAGAAATCACACACATTCGCCTACTTTTTTAAAGATTCCGGCAAATTATTCAAAACGTTTGGTACAATATGACACATTAAAAATAAAAATCCAGTACAAGCAACTTAGGTACAAGCAGCTTAGGATAATTGTGTAATCCATCACCAGAAATGAACAAACTTATGAAACAATTAGGAACAACTGGGAATTTTATATATCCTTAGAATGAACCCTTTCCAAAACCCACTTTTGTAGGCATAAAGTACTGGTTTTTTACCCATAGTCCGACCTTGTCTGGGGTTACACTATGATATAGTACGGGATAAATAAAGAAATTTAGCAATGGGCAATACTAGAAAAATACCAACTTAATAATACCCTCAAACACTAATAGTCTTAAATGTTGGTATCACATTCTTCATTTAATAATGCCTAACAAAATATGTGAGCGTCCAGCTTTTGAATCTACTACTAAATATCTCGCATTTGAATATCAATTAGTTTAAAGGTAAACATCTTTTCTTCTTCTTCTTTAATTTATTTCTATGGAATAGGTTTCTTTTTTTTTTACAAAATCGTTCATGTTTACCATCATGGAGCCATGAAGATGTTCCATCCTCAGAAGTTATTTTTCAATTGCACACAAAAAAAAACAACAACAGCACTTCCTTAAACAGAAAGAAAAAACAAAATTGAGAATACCTTTCGAATTGAAGAAGGCGAAAGAATGTCGCTAATTGGACAGGGCACTATCCCAGGTTGAAGCTTTTTCACGCTGTAAGCGCCCAAGTCGGTGAATTATTAAGGACTGAAAGATAAACAAGTGAATGAAACTTTCACATTAGCCAAAAAATTATATTAAATGAAGATAGTCACAACTCTAATACTATTGATTTCATTCTTAAAAGAGCGCTTACTCTACATTAGAAAACTAAAGTAGAAATAATGAGTAGAATATTACACATTCCAGCTCTAACTCAGAATAATTTAGCGAGAAATCGACTCTTTTAAAATTGAATTAAACAAAAAAACAAATGATAAAATTGGCTATATCCGATTCATAGTACAGTAGCCTACAACTAAAACGAAACTAATCTCCACTTTTTTTACGCTTAAAAACGGCCTTAAAGTCCTTAGGCAAAATATACAGAGCAGCAGGAGGAGAGGGGCATTTTAAAATAAAGTCCATCATTCACCGTTACCTAAAAGAGATCGGACACCAGAGGAGTAAGAAAATCCACAGGTAATGGGATTCTAATTTTAACGAGAGATTTTTCCCTGTAAAACTAACTTTTATCAGCATGAACCAATCATTTGTCATAATTCATCAATGACTAATTGTAACATTTGTGAAAGTTACAACTCATTATTAATAAAACTAACAACAAAGAAACTTTTATGTAAAGAATAAACAGTGCGAAAGTTAAAAAAGAGACTAATTACAGTTCTCTTATGCATGATAATGAATAGCCCTTTACATAAGACAAATGTATCATTTTTTGTTGACTGGGGAAATATCAAGTATTAAATTTTATACCAGGAGAAAACCATTGGAAAGGAGTTACAATGAACCTGTTTGAAGGTAATTTTGTCAGGATCCAACAAAATGTTAGAAGGTAATTGTCGTCGCTGAGAAGCCTTTTTCTAGCAGGAAAAAGTCGACTGCTAATGCATCTAAATATTGCACAAAACAGCATAACGTCATTATTTTTTTTGTATAGAGGGTCCTATTTATAACTAAGATCCATACCTTTTCATACGCCAAACGTAGCAGTGATTTCAGGGACATGTTTTTGGCTCAGAAAGAGGGGCTCTAGTGACATTGGGACCGTACTGATTCTCGTTCATGTTTCTAATTTTTGTTTTTTCTACTTCAGCTTAATGCAAACTAAGCTACTAATGGTAAATTTAGCGTTAATTTTGTGATGCAATTGATACTTTTGGTCTAAGAAAGTTTCTTTGCGGTTCTAAAGCAACAATCAACCACTAGTTTTTCGAAATGAATTCTAAATACTAACTTCAGGCGTTTTGGGAATATAACAGTTCAGTTTTGTGGCATAAAATTCAAAACAGTAATAAAGTTCTTTCCGGCACCTGTAGTTTTCAAATAATGATTTAAAAAATCCATAGAATTACGGGTAGTCTAAGAAAAAAACTTAAAAATCATAACGAGAAAATTATGAATCATTTCTTCTTCTTCTTGTTTGACTGAAGAATCTAGAATCCATTTTGTTCTCCTTTCAAATTCATGATGATTTTGCCCATTTACGAGAGATGGCTACTGAATTGGCAATGCTAATGCAGGAATACTCTTCTATGTCCGTCGGCATTTCCTCAAAAATGTATGATGTTTATACACACCAATCTTTCAGAACAAAGTGAGATATTTGAGCTATAGACAGGCTTGAACTTTACGTTGGTGAAACTTTCTTTACATCTGCGTCTTCTTACAGGATGTTTCGACATGTAAAGATCGAGTGGTTCAGTGATGTAGTGCGGAGTTGCAGAATGGATTATTCTATGCAAACTCCTCTTACCTCAGAATGAGAGAATTGCTCTTAATTCTATAGAAAAGAATATTTTCCTTCTCTGCTGAAAACATAAAAAAGAGGGAAGAATACTTTGCTTTTGGAACTTTTTCTTCTAAGTATGTTTCTAAATGTCTGGGCATGAACAATCAAATTCCAAGGTCCTTTGAATCACTAAAAAAGTTACTGGTCAGCTCTTCTGCTATTGTATAGTATTTTGCGCCTTGATGACCAAGAATATACTTAAAATCTGAAGCGAAAAAAAGCTTGTTTGAAGACAAACTATTATATCTTTTATTGTCTTTAGTTCTGATTCAGTGGTCCTATTTTGAAAATTTAGAACAATTTAAAAATTCAGATTGTATTTTTGAATTTAGCAAAAAAAAATATTTTACTGCGAACACAGATTTTTATTCTTGAGCATGAAAAGTGTTCCGAAGTATTATATCAAAAGTTAGGGTATTCGTTTTTAAGAATAAAACAACGTAATGGTATTTGGTTGTTTAAAAGCCTATCTAACCAGGATGAAAATAGTTTTATAGCAAAACGGAAAGGAAAAACTTCATTACTTGCCTTATATCACAGAGTACTTAGGTTCAGCTCTAGGTCTCAAAAAATTTTAAAGCTCTTAACAGCCCGGTTCTAGAACTTCATAGACAGTCACTTTTACCCTTCTTTTCCACGGATGAATTGTACATCAAAGTGCACATTTAAACAAATATTTTTGAATCTTCAAGAAACCTTAAGTTTTATTAATCTAGAAATGCAGACATAAAACGGCAAAAGATTGTACTTAAATTTTATTTTTCTAAATTTCTCTGGTTATTAAGGATATAAGGATAATTAAGGATAAATAAACAGAGCAAATGGGAGACTAGTTGAAATACCTTTAAACTATCCAAAGTATTTTGACAGTCCGTCGTATCAATTTCGTTAATATTGATGCCTGAGCGTTCAATTTCAGCATAAGTCCCAAAAGGCAATTTCCCATTACACTCCAGCTTCATAATATGAGACTTGCTCCTAAGATGTTTGGCTAGGTGGCCATGTATCCGAAAGGCAACAAGGCAGTCACTACATTTGAATGGTCGAGGATTATCTTCTGATGGTATACCAAATGTGCCGTTTTTATTTACCTATGAAAAAAAAAAAGCGATAGTGTTTTCAAAGAAAAAAGGTAAAAACAAAAACAAACATAACGTGTCCAATGCCTTGGAAATGTCTCCAAACAAAACCCTCAGAATCGTCTCAAATTTGCTTATTTTTGCCTTTGTGTTTAAGAATAGAGATTACAGCGAAACATATTCCTAGAAACTTGGTCATATTGGTTTCTGAAGGAGTACTTAGCATTTGATAGGCAAGATGTTTTCAATTTTTTTCTAGAATTAATTGATATTTCTCTGTCAAGTTTGAAATATAGAATCAATCATTTTAGCTTCTAGATGGCTCCTTATAATGTTAAAACACTTCTTTTTTGAGACTACTTTTTTTATTGTAGTGTGAGAACATGTGAATTAAAATTCATTTTCAAACCTATGTCGTTCAAAACGTTATAAGTGTGTATGTGTAGGATGGGTCTAAATTATCAAATAAGGTAAGTTTACCTCAAGTTTCTGAATTTCCTGGGGGGGGGGCATACGCAAAGATACAATACACATCCCGGAGCTGCAAAACTTTACCTTGACATGAACTTTTTCGACGCAAAACAGGTTGGTGGCTACCAACTTTGACGGATACATAGCCCAGTTAATATGTTCTATGAACAAAATTATTTAGTTGGATAAACTATATATAACTATATATATTCTTCTTCAAGAATAAGAACAAGGATAAAACTGTATACATGAAAGTTGGATAAAACTATAGTAAATTATAACCTGGCGAACTACCCTTCGATTTCTGAGTTCAAAATAAATAGAGGAGATATGCTAATATTACAACTCCCGGTAAATAGGATAATTTTCATGAGACATATCAACCAGGCCATTTTACTTCCTTAGCATATTAAGCACCAAAAACTAAACTATGTATTTTATTTGGTAACTTATTTATAAGCCGTACTAGTTATAATTCAAGCCCAATTCTTCTTTGTTATCATGATATACAGCTCAAGAATAAATCTATTAGGGTCTTGTGGTTTTTGCTTCTCACTGCTCTGGTCTTAAATAGTATAGTAGAAATTGCGCATTTCGGATTCTATTGCCTGGTCTATTCAGTTAAAAGGTAATGGTAGACCCCTCTCCCCTCAAAGTCGGCACCTACAGGTATTGCCTTGACTCACCTTAGTTAGATGAATAGCTGACTGAATATGTTTCTTGAGATGACCCTTATTTCGAAAGGAAACTCCACACTCTATGCACTTGAATGGGCGCTCAATATAGTGAATGTTGATATGGAGCCTTAACTGTGAGGCTTTCGAGAATACTTTCTGGCAGAAATGACAAGTAGATTTCCCTTCACCATCACATACGCTTTAAAAGACAAAAGTATATAAGGTTAAAGAGTCAAAGAAAATCAAATGATGGCATTTAAATTGATTCGCACGTTTATTTGTTGAAAACTTGAATCCATAACAATAAAACTAAAAAGTTTCGTAGAATGTGCATGTGTGTTTATTAGTGACTGTGTAAAGATGCGATGGACAAGAAACAGGCGTGTAAGATCAGGTCATGTCGAGAATCTTTCTTTCTCGTCATATCTTTCTTACAGATACGACAATTAGACTTTTTTCGAACAGCACAGAGAAAGATTGAAGAGTCTAACAAAACAAACTGGCAGATTTTCACTTGATCTCAACATCTAAAACTGATAACACAGTGAAAGATCTTCACCTGAAATCCCCTAATAACCGCGGATAAGTTGAACTATCGATAAGAACTAAAATATCTAAACTTTTTAGCTCACCATGTGCTATTGCCGGATTTTGAGGACTTTCTTACTGATAGACTTAACACCAGACTCTAAAAAATGGCAAGCAATGGTGCACAACAAAGCATTTACCAAGTTTCTAGTACTAAGATATTTTAAGACGCTTTTTCCTTACTTTACTTGACATTTTGACAAAAACACTTTAAGGAGCAGTTGATACTTGATTTATTTAGTTTTATGGGTTAATCTATTTATTTATAATTGCTGTAAAATTAAACGATTGTATTTGTGATATACTTGTGTTAGTGTGAGCCATTTTAGTTAATATAGCCTCATTAATTCATAAATTTGATTGGTTTTGGTGTTTGATTAGTTCTACTCTCCCGGTTTCTTAATTTGAACATTACATACGGAATTAAAATTAAATTTTTCAGTTAAACAAATTATAGGACTCGGAATGATTCTTGTTCATTAGAAAAGAAACTTGACAACCTGTCAAGGGACTTTTAGGGGTGAAAAAAGGGACCAAAAGAGACCAAAGTGGAAAGGAATTTAGATTGTCATTCATAGTCAAAACGTTATTTTGCTCATGAATCAGAAACGGTGGCCAAGCCACCCTAATCATCATCATATTCATTAGCCTTGGAAGGAACTCATTTTCCCTTGAGACGTTTAGTTGTCCTTGTTTTTCCATTTTCTTTTTGTTCAAACTTTCAGTTATGTTTATTTAAAACAAAAAAGAAAAGCAGCTTTCACACTAGAAAGAAATAAAAACAATCCATAAGACTTCAGCTTGCAAGCTAACCTATTCTCTTCTTCGACTTTTTTGAGATATTTGTGAACTTGCTTATCAGGTCCAACTTACTCTTTTGTACGTCCTTTCAGCCCGCTCTTTTACAAATGTTTCGTTTTTTTCACAGCATTCTCTAGTAGGGAATTGGCCAAGGTGATGTCCCCGAGATTCTTTGAAGCCACCATTTTTAGTAAGCGATGGGTGGCCTCTTTCAAGAGGGCATCAATAATTCGTCGTTTTTGTTTTTCAGAGACCCGCTTTTTTGCAATGATTCCTGAAATCGATCTAGTTTCTTTTGCTGCAAGAGATATCAACTAGGTTCAGCTCCCTTTCTTTTTCTTGGTCTTGGACGCTTCGTTCAGCAGCTTGTTCTTCTGCTTTGCCCTCCAAAGTCTTAGTATTTTAGAACAGCCAACCTAGCCAAAGTCGGCAATCCTTTGGGAATAGAAAACATTTCGGGTTGGCCTCAATGTGTGTTTAATTCGTCAATCACACATAGCTTTATATTTATGTCTATTTCTGACATGGAGGCTCTGTCTGACGGAAGAACTATTCCTGGGAGCGATAAAACCCTCTCTACGCCAGCATATCCGTGCGATAGTGTCAACGAAGCTTTTACAAGCTTCGACAAAAGCGTATAATTTTACCCACCAAAAGCATCCATCGTAGAGAAGACTTGGTGTCAGTAATGGTCGACGAGTGATGGCTTTGGTTCTACTGAGTTCTCGGCTTGCAGCAATATCCACACACTTCTAATATCATCAACACTTACTCCTATTGTGAACTCTCGAGCAAGCACAACTATATCTGATAGACTTCTAGCTTTTTTTCTTTTCCGTGGTATTCGGGCACCTAGGCACTTCGAGAGGGCTATTAGAAGAGATGGTGAACTTCTGGATCAAGTTTTCGGCAGCTGCCTTGAAATACCTTCGAACCCTTCGACGGAGCCCTTTTCTTTCTGCCGAGTTGAGTTTCTGAGGATTTAACAGAAAATAGACCGGCTCACCTACAATAGTATCCTGCAAATAGTTGTCGAAGTTCTCAAGCAAACTGGTATAAATTTCATCAGCAGGCATGGGAATGTCGGGTTTCAGAAATCTCGCCAAAACAGCGACAAGAAATTTTTCAACTGGGCATGAAGAGCGTGCAAAAGGAGTTCGTTCTTTTGAAAAGCTGCTGTGAATTTTATAAAAAGCTCAGATGATGAATATACAAATTTAAGTTCTATAAGCACATCTTTCCTTTCTAGGTAGCTTATAATCTTGAGATACTTTGCTGACAATGCGACATTCGACAAATGTTTCTTTGATGGCACGTAATGCATTAAAATACTCCACAAGTGCTGGCTACTGATCAATCTCTCAGAGAACAGCAGGACCCAACAACAGGCCCCTTGTTGGGACGTGCTGAATGAAACTATTGCATGGGATGCCTTTTTTTCTGGCAGTCTCTAAAATCATCACATCGTGCAGGCCAGCCAAGAAAACAATGCCTGAAGATGACAACTAAGTCGGATTCCTCCTCGTCAAATTCCTGGAGTCCTTTCGTGAATGCGTTGTGCAAAATAAGGATGTTACACATTCCAATGTTCACAAGCTATTTCGAAATTTTTTCTTCTTCAATCCGTTTATTTGCGATCACACCTTTTTATTGACATTAGACCCGTCGCTACCTATCATTATTAGTCTTCCAAGAGGTAAATTTTCACTCCCAATGTATACCATCGGCTTTTTTACAATGTCCTCACCTGTTGCATGTCCCTTGAAGCAAGTCCACCAGACGGCGGCTCACAACTTGATCTCTGAAAGAAAACCTAAATAGAAGATTGCAAGGAGTTGAGTATCCAGCTGATTTCTGCTTTGTATGCAGCACCTTTGTCACAAAACATCTCATGAATTTTACTTCTATTGCTTGGTGATAGCTCTTCTGATTGGAACTGTTGCCTAGCAGATCCACGCAATCATAACTGTAGCGGATTAAGGTGGATCACAGCCTGTTTCTTATGCTCGTCCGACAAAGGAAGTTGCTTCAATACGTATAAGCTTTTAAGGTTTTCCCTGCATATTTCGCAGTAAAAACAAAACTCATTATCACAAATCCTATACCACTCGTCTGATCTTTCTACCACTCGGGTCTTCTTTAGTCAACCACAAGCAAAAAATTTGCAGTTGCTTATTGTCTTACCTAAATTCACTTGGAAAACCTGAAAGACAAGTAGGTCTAAATACAGCAAGACCAACACTGAGTAAAATATTTTTGCCAACTGAGTATTCCACCCATGGCACTCTCCTCTTCTTTCTCAGCCTGCAATTAGTTTATTAAGTAACCATGAAAGGGAAAGAATATATAATTTGTGACATTCGAATATAAGTCAATTCGAACAAATTCATACTGATATGGTTTATTTTATGAAGCAACAGGAAATTATCTATCCTTGAGCGTTACTACACTATAACTCCTCCACCCCACTCAACCTATAGGCCAATATGACTCTTTAACCTTGAATAGTACCCCAATGTGACCCATCCATTCCAACCACCATACCTGCCAATTTTGTGCCGTTATTAGCACCTATGTTTACAACAGTTGATTCACTTTTGCCATAGACTAAGTCCCCGCTGCTTTGTTGCTTCTTTCTGAGCCGCGACAACGTAACCAAGAGACTAGTACAACCGCATTTGTGGTGAAGTTATACTATCTAAAAAGCGTATTCCAAATACATTATGCTTCGGTTTTCAAATATATCATGCTCCCATATAAGGAATTTTAGGGACTTTCTGAATAAAAAGGGACTTGGAAGGGACTTCAGCCAAATAAAGAAACTTTAGGGACTAATTCTGAGCCATGAAATTACGTGCCTAGAGGACAAACTGTGACTGATTTAAGTCAGGAACGTCACTTATCTAAATTGATTATCATGTTTGTTTGTGAAGTGAAGTGAATCACCGAAACACCCCCTCTGTGTTTTAACACCTTAGGGTCCATCCACAATTGGATTTTCACAATTCGCTGCGAAAAGTTTACAACGTCCTTTTTCCATCAATCAATCTAAAAAATTCACAAACTAAATTTATACTTTCAACCGATTGTTCTTCAGTTAATGCTCCTTCGAGTAATTCTTCACATAGTTTTATTCGATGTTCTCTCATAAACCTTCTAATGTCTGTCCTGTAACATTCTGTGTGGACACAATGGATGATGATGTGTGCTAAGGTCTCTATCTGACCACATTAGATGCAATTCGGATCTTCTCCATAGAAACGAAAAAGATATGATCTTGTAGCTGCATGTTGTGACCTAAGTCGAAATGCAATTTTTCCTTCTTCTCTTGATAAACTTTTATATGACTTATTTTCAAATTTTGATATAACTTGATATAACTTATTTTCAAATTTCCTTCTGGTCTTCTTTGTAATCAAAAGATTTCCAGAGAGGTTTCTATTTTCTTCAAAGCTAAACTGTTTTATCTGCTGTATTATATCTTCTATCTGGAATACTATTGTCGGTGTCGTTGTTTGCATTATTTGCATGTCTGCACTGGCGACCATTTTAGCTGCTAAATCAGCTTGTTCATTACCCTCGATTTTCCTGTGACCAGGTATCCAATGAAGCGATAGCTTTATTCCTTTAGAAAGCAGTTGTTGCATGGATACAAAGCATGAAATCACTTGTCTTGATTGATTTGCTCCATCACTGAATTCTTTTAAACATGAAACAGCACTTTTAGAGTCTGTACATATTCTAACTTGATCCCCGCGTTGTAATTTTTTATATAGATATGATACTGCTTGTCGTATAGCAAACACTTCAGCGTCGAAAATTGACATTTTTTCATGGAGACGGTAAAGTTCTTTGACATTCCACATCGGTATCCAAAACACAGCTCCGACCTTGTCACTTTTTGAAGCATCAGTAAAGACGTCCATGGCTTCTGGGTAGGTCATTCTTTTCTCCATTGTGAATGATTGATTATAATCCAATCCATCCCATTTTTCAAAATCACAAAAGCATGAAACTTTTTGAATGGCCCATATTGGCGTGATATTTAGATTGGGTACTTCCAGTGCTAGGTTTAAATTTACTTGTAATCCTAAATTTTCTGCCAAATGCAAAGCTTTAATAATTCCATGCTGTTTCTTTGAGGAAGTCCATAGTCTTTTTCTTTTAAGTATCGTAGATTTAAACGGGTGGTTGTGATCTGACGTCCAAAGCTTTTTCAAGTATTTCAATAAACGCACATTTCTTCTCACTTCCAAACTTTCCAATCCACTTTCTGATTCTAAGAATGGCTTAGGTGTTGTTTTGTGGGCTCCAAATGAAACTCTTATGGCACTATATTGTACAGTGTCCAATAGCCTCAACGCAGACGGGCTGGCAGCCTCATACACCAATGAAGCACACTCTAGTTTTGATCTTATGTATTTGATATAAAATTCCAAAAGAAAGTCTGGTTTGGGACCCCATCTTGTTGCTGATATCATTCGCATAATATTGAGTCTCTTCAAGCATGAGATCTTGAGTTGTTGTATGTGTGGTCTGAATGATAGGTTCTTGTCGAAGATGCAACCAAGCCATTTAAATTCACCCACAATCTCCAATAACTTATTATTAAGGTACAGTCTGGGCAATGTTGTATTTCTCTTCCTTGTAATCATCATGATTTTAGATTTTTCAGGAGAAAATTGGACACAGTTTTCTTGGGACCACCTTTGGACTTGATCAAGGATTATTTGTAACTGTGTTGTTGCTTCATTCACATTATCTGCAATAACCCATATACCATTGTCATCTGCAAATGTACCTGCTCCATTTTCTCCTTCATTAACAGGGAGATCATATTCACTTAGATTGTAGTAATCAGGTCCTAGCACTGAGCCTTGTGGCACTCCTCTTCTTCTTAATACTTTACTTTGGGAATAGGAACTTCCAACTTTGATTTTAACTTTTCTTCCTTCTAAAAAAGAGTCTGAAAATTCTAGGAGCTGACCTTTAACTGCAGCAACCATTATTGCTTCTAATATATGACGGTGGACCATACTTTCAAAAGCTGATACTACATCCAAAAATGCCATCAGTAAAACTTTTTTGTTTTCTAAAGCATAAACAGCATCATTCATGAACATCAGCATCACATCCTCTGTATTTCTATTACGTCTAAATCCGCACTGTATATTCTTGAGTCCTCTATTCAATTCAATCACTTGGTTCATTCTTTGTTTCACCAATCGTTCATAAGCTTTTCCTAGCACAGGTAGTAAAGTTATTGCTGTATAATTCTTCATGTTTGTTTGTTTTTTATGGCTTTTATTATTTGAATTTTTTCCATGGGATGTACATGTCTCCTTAGTCCAGAAAGGAACCAACACTTAAATAGGTACTTTATCGGCCAATAATGGACAAGAAGTAGGTTTGGAAGACGTGCCATAATAATCGGTATGGCACATGACGTTGTCACATCAACAGTACTAGAGATTTTCACAGAAACTTTAACATTACTATAAATTTAAATAAATTCCATTACGGTATGAATTACACTGCAATTTGTGGGACATTTAAAAAAAAAAAAACATTGTCATAAAATGGACTTGAAAGAGCTTTGTGAAATAGGAAACAGAAGCTATCTTTTTCTTTTTATGTGAAAATTTAATTGAAACTAGTAAAGGACATTTTAGTACCGACAGTTTTGGACAAGCCCTGCTGTATATATTCAAACTATGTGCTTACAACCCTATATCTCAGGGAAGAATTGTTAAATCTTACTTTTCTATTCCAATATTTCTCTAATAGCCTTGGGGGATGAACCTGTGTATGCAACTGATACGGCCTATATTTGCAGTCTGTACACAAATATATAAAAAAGGAAGGAAACGAAAAACACACTCGACAGGCCAGTTAATATCTTGAAAATTTGTAACTTTAAAAGTGTAAGCTTCTTCAAAGATAATAAAAATTGTACCTTCGAGAAGTGAACTAAATGTTCAAATTTACCTATTTTTGGTTCTTCTCATACCCCAAAGAAGTTATAACAAGTCATATTGTTTTTTTATGCACAAATAAAGAAAAAAAAGAAAAAAGAAAAAAGAGGAGGAGACTTTCGTCAAACAAAAATGACCAGATAAAGATATAAAACCTAAATGAATAAGGTCTCTGAGACTTATCCTGATGGCTTGCTATCTTCTCCTTCAAACCCCAACTTATGCAATGTTTACAATTATGAATGTTCTAGAAGACAGTGAAACTAAAGCAAGACTGCTTCTTCTTGTCTTAAAAGGAGGAAGCTAAGATCCCTAACTCACCATGGTTTTCGCCATTATCATCTTAATTTACCTTTAATTGTTAACTGACTAGTGGGTTCAAATTTACTGCTTCCTGATAAAAGCTAAAACTGGCCTTAAATATAAAATTTTTTCGTCAGATCGCTACACTTTTCTTTATGTTCCCTAATCAGTTATTTTTGCCCAGATGATATTTATAGCTATAATCTTTATTTCTATTAAGAGCTATCTCCAAATGTCAAAATTTTTCGTGTTACACTAATTTATAATTGACCTTGTAGCTTCAATCTATAGCTGGTTAAAAATTTTTTTTTAACTTTTTGAGTTTTTATTTTATCCTTTAAAGTTTTGTGACGTCTAATATTTAAAAGGTTATACTGAATTTATCGTGTGAAATGTTTTCTGAAACTATAAACCTACTTAAAAGAAGGGCTTGAGCCTCGACCAATTGTTTTCTTCCCGTTTCTTATATCGTCAGTTATTCGACGAACCAGGCTTTCAGGAGAACCTTCACTGTCCATCGAGTCACAACATTCTGGATCACTCTTAGAAGAACAAGGAGCTAAAATAAAGAAAGAAATTCAAATTCAACGGCTAAAAGACGGAATTAAGATCTCAGTCTTTGACAAACATTTGTGCTCTATGCAATATTTGTGCTCAATGTGATCTATGTTAAACCAACAGGATTATAAATGTAAACATTTTGTTGCGAAATGCTAAGATTTCATAGCAATTTCGCTAGCTGAACTTCGTTACGTAAGTTAATTCGTAAATTACGTATATTTTTTACTAATGAAAATGTTCGTAAAACAATTAAAAGTTCTAGTTTCCTTTTTAAGTAAACAAAAAATTAGAGGGCAGCTAGGCTTCCTCCCTCTCTCCTTTTTTCTCAAAATCTTCCGATTAAAACTTTGAGAAAGCCATTTAGCCAAAAAGAAAATTAATATGCAAATTTTGTTTTAATTATTTATGTGCGGAGAGCCAAGATCAAAACATGTATGAATTAAAAAACGTCCAGAAATTAAATATAAAAAAAACAAGTTTTTTCAAATGAGAGTAAGGAGCGACATTACAACTTAAAACGAACAGAAATTACTCCGCATACGAAAGGGGCTTTTCTTCCTCAACGCCCCGCTCTTTACGCTAAAGTTTTTTCCTTTTTAAAAAAAGTAGAGCTAAGAGAAAGAGTCAAACTTTAGCGTAAAGAGCGGGGCGTTGAGGAAGAAAAGCCCCTTTCACATACGGAGTAATTTCTGTTCGTTTTCAGTTGTAATGTCGCTCCTTACTTTCATTTGAAAAACATTGTTTTTTATTTATTTAATTACATCATTAGACCCATTTAAATCAATTGGATGATCGTAAGGAAAGACTTAAGGGAAACTGGAGCTTTCTAGGAGCATGTAAATGGGAAGGCTTTGAATAGATCGAGGTGGAAGAGGCACGTGCGTAGCTGTATTGGCCTCAGACGGGTTGGTGCTGAACTGAGTAGCTAGTAGTAAAAAAAAAGTCAGACCTGCGCGAGGCACAGGCAATGCAAATAATGGACAAGGCATTTGTAAAGGTTTCCCTCTTTATATTTATTTCATACTAGCTGTTGGGGGGGGGGCACTTCACTCCAACACCTAGTTGGGGGGGGGGGCACTTCACGCCCCCCAAACCCCCCGCGCACGTAAGTCGTTACGCGCCATATTAGTTACGCGCCATTGTAGTTGTGTCCCTGTGTCCCGGTCGTCATTTATATTCCCTGTGTCCAGGTCGTGATTTGTGTCCCGGTGTCCCAGTCTGTAATTTCTCTTTGAGTGTCCCGGTCATCATTTATATTCCCTGTGTCCTGGTGTCCCGGTCGTTATTATAAAAATTAAATTCCCTGTGTCCCGGTGTCCCAGTCTGTAATATCTCTTTGATTGTCCCGGTCGTCATTTATATTCCCTGTCCCGGTCGTCATTTGTATCCCGGTGTCCCGGTCTGTATATACATTCGTTTTTGAATTGGTATATGATGAAATAAATTGTTTGTCTCTTTCCTTTTTTTTAGTTTTTTTTTGGTTTTTACCTTTTTCAGTTTTTTTTAATTTTTTTTTTTTTAGTTTTCTTTTTCTCCTTTATTTTTCAGTTTTTTTTTTGTTTTTAGTTTTTACCTTTTTTTTAGTTTGTTAGCTTTTTTAGTTTTTTTAGTATTTTCTTTTTAGTTTTTTTTGTAGTTTTTACCTTTTTTAGTTTTTTTTCTTCTTTTGTATTAATGCTAAAGCCAAGGTTCGAGCCTGGAACTTCTCGAACCTAGAACCTGGAACATAACGCTTTACCGACTCAGCTACTTCGGCTTGAATACATTCGTTTTTGAATTGGTATATGATGAGACGAACACGACGTCAGTCGACAGACAGACACACAAACAAACAACTTATTTTTATATATATAAGATGGATAGATTCCCTGTGTCCCGGTCGTCATTTGTATCCCGGTGTCCCAGTCTGTATATACATTCGTTTTTGAACTGGTATATGATGAAATAATTTTTTTGTTTTTTTCTTTTTAGTTTTTTTTTTTTGGTTTATACCTTTTTTTAGCTTTTTTAGTTTTTTTCTTTTTTCTTTTTAGTTTTTTTTTCTTTTTACCTTTTTTTTAGTTTTTTAGATTTTTTTCTTTTTTAGTTTTTTTTTTGTAGTTTTTACCTTTTTTAATTATTTTTCTTGTTTTATATTAATGCTAAAGCCAAGGTTCGAACCTGGAACCTTTCGGACCTAGAACCTGGAACATAATGCTTTACCAACTCAGCTACTTCGGCTTGAATACATTTACCTTTTTTAGTTATTTTTATTTTTTTTAGTTTTCTTTTTCTCCTTTATTTTTCAGTTTTTTTCTTTTTTTAGTTTTTTTTTCTTTTACAGTTTTTAGTTTTTTAGTTTTTTTTAGTTTTTTTTATTAGTTTTTAGTTTTTTTATATTTTTATTTTGCTAAAGCCAAGGTTCGAACCTGGAACCTCTCGGAACTAGAACCTGGAACATAACGCTTTACCAACTGAGCTACTTCGGCTTGAATACATTCGTTTTTGAATTGGTATATGATGAAATAATTGAGACATCATATGTAGACAGTGACGTCACTCGACAGACAGACAGACAACTTATTTTTATATATATATATTTTCTTTAAAAAGGAGTCTGCGGACGCTTGAAAGACGTTTGAGCTGCGGGAAACACAGAGAAAAATAAAAAATAGATATCCGAAAGTCATAAGTAGAGTCAAGTTTATGTAGATATCTGCTATAATCTGCTGCGCTATCTGCTATACTCAAATCTGCTATATATATATATATATATATATATATATATATATATATATATATATATATATATATATATATATATATATATATATATATATATAAAAGGATAAAAAACGACCTATTGTTTGAACAATAACTTTCCAACAAATCTTGTAATTTTCCAACATAATATTTTAGTTCATTTAGTTGTACCATTAGCAATAGCAAAGAAAAGAACTACGCAAGGAACAAGAGCCAAGAGCTCATATGGCACTTTTGACGAGGCGAGAAGAGCTAAGAGCCAAGAGATCATATGGTATGAGCTCTAACAAAATTCTATGAATCAATAGATTGATTTAAAAAGGAAAATAAGAGGCTTAATGCCGGTCAGGATTTAAAATAAGAGCTCTGAGTCACGATGTCCTTCTAAATATCAAAATTCATTAAGATCCGATCACCCACTCGTAAGTTATAAATACCTAACTTTTTCTAATTTTTCCTCTCCCTTTAGCCCCCCAGATGGTCGAATCTGGGAAAACGACTTTATCAAGTCAAATTGTGCCGCTCCCTGACACGCCTATCAATTTTCATCGTCCTAGCACGTCCAGAAGCACCAAACTCGCCAAATCACTGAACCCCTCCCCCCAACTCCCCCTAAGAGAGCGAATCCAGTACGATTCTGTCAATCACGTATCAAGGACATTTGTTTATTCTATCCACTAAGCTTCATCCCGATTCCTACACTCCAAGTGTTTTTCCAAGATTTCCCCCTCCAACTCCCCCCAATGTCAAACGATCAGGTCGGGATTTGAAATAAGAGCTCTGAGACATGAATTCTTTCTAAAAATTAAATTTCATCAAGATCCGATCATCTATTCGTAAGATAAAAATACCCCAATTTTCAC
This sequence comes from Artemia franciscana, assembly GCF_032884065.1. Taxonomy (NCBI): domain Eukaryota; kingdom Metazoa; phylum Arthropoda; class Branchiopoda; order Anostraca; family Artemiidae; genus Artemia; species Artemia franciscana. The sequence goes on from NC_088870.1 coordinate 25,483,376, forward strand.
ATTTTCCAAGAATTCCGGTTTCCCCCACCAACTCCCCCCCCCCCCAACGTCACAGGACCTGGTCGGAATTTAAAATAAGAACTTTAACACAAGATCCTTCTAAATATCAAATTTCATTAAGATCTGGTCACCCTTTCGCAAGTTAAAAATACTTAATTTTTTCTAATTTTTCAAAATTACCCCCCCCCCCCCAACTACCCCAAAGAGAGCGGATCCGTTCCGATTATGTCAATCATGTATCTGGGACTTGTGCTTATTTTTCCCATCAAGTTTCATCCCGATCCCTCCACTCTAAGTGTTTTCCAAGATTTTAGGGTTTCCCCCCTCCAACTCCCCCCAATGTCATCAGATCCGGTCGGGATTTAAAATAAGAGTTCTGAGACACAATATCATTCCAAACATCAAATTTCATTAAGATCCCATCACCCATTCATAAGTTAAAAATACTTCATTTTTTCTATTTTAATTAACCGGCCCCCCACTCCCCCCAGATGGTCAAATTGGGAAAACGATTTCTAATTTCTAGCGATAACGATTTCTTAATAGCGATAACTATTTCTAATTTAAGCTGGTCCCGTCCCTGATATGCCTGCCAAATTTCATCGTCCTAGCTTACCTGGAAGTGCCTAAAGTAGCAAAACTGGGACCAACAGACAGACAGACCGACAGAATTGGCGATTGCTATATGTCACTTGGTTAATACCAAGTGCCATAAAAACTCATAGCTAAATTCTTCAAAAATTTAACAATACGATATGTATTGTAGGTGACGACGGCAGTACACACAAAAAGAAGAAAACAAGATAATTACCTTCTCTATTTTCGGTTGACAATTCCATAGGCTCATCTGCAAGCTCATTTTTAATATTAATTTCTTCATCCATACTGTACTCCTCATTCTTCTCACTGTCAAGATGACCTTCTTTGGGTACTGGGTTAAAACAGGCAGTTTCAAGGTCAGACTGACTGTTTTCAGTAAATTCATCTTCACATTCTAGATGCAATCTGGAGACTTCAGGTACCTTTTTGCTCATGTCTAAAGGACAATCAGCTGCCTCATTCTCGGCCAAACTATCAGGTATAGTTGTGTGGGTTGACTGCATGTGTATTTCACCCTTGATGAAGAAAGAAAATATAACATTTGTAGATTTTCGCTCTTACAGAATTAGAAAAATACTAAAAGTGTGGATCGGGGCATATAGTGAATAAAGTTTACGGTTTATATGTAAAAAGAAATAGCACTCAAGCGAAAGAAGTAAAGGTAAAACATTTCGAGGCATCAAAAATTCAGAAGTGGCAAGCAAAGAAAGAAGCAGCAGAACCGATAGGGCAAGCCTTAAAAGAATGTATTACTTTTTAAGTGGGCGAAAAAGAAAAGTTTTAAGGTAGATTTTTACGAGCTGATAATTCGAATCTTGAGGAAGAAAACACATTTATTGGTAACGTAAGAAAAATAAGTGTCCATACTCAAACTCATTATGTGGGTGCAGATACGAAAGATCGTTTTAATTCATGTTTGAGTTATGAGAATAACTGGCAGGTACAGGGAGCTATGAGTCATGGTCATGAGATTCTATAGGATGGCTAATAATGGGGAAACTCCTAATAGCAAGTGTAGAGCACATCAAATTTTTTCTTTTTTTATTACTTGGTGTTAAGTATCATTGTTTGTGGTCTTTGCTTACAATAAATACTATTTCCGAATTATATAAAAGCGTATTAAATCTCACTCCACTTGCACAGAAGTTCTCCACGAGTTCTCCACGTACATCAAAAAGGAAGGGATGAATTCTCAAGACCAAAAAATTACTATGTACGAGAATAACACTGCTGCGGTTAAGGTAGGAAATGAGGTTAACAGCTGGTTTCGTATCAAATTACGAGTTAAGGAGGGTTGTGTTCTTTCCCCCTTTATCTGGATCATGTGATATAGTTTGTCTTCAGGAGCACAGGAAAGGCAATGGGAGACCACGGAATTAAATGGGAGGAAAGACTCTCCTGGACTTCGATTATGCTGATGATTTAAGCATCTTAGATGAAAGTGAGAGCAAAATAAATGACCTTTTAGAAATTTTGCGAGTTCAGGGTGTTAGAACAGATTTGAACATTAATGTTAAGAACGTTAAGTCACTAAGGCTAGGAATAAGTGAAGATGAAAAACTGATGTTGGGTAACGAAAAGATTGATCAGGTGGACAGCTTCGTTGACCTTGGTAGCGTTATTAGTAAAGACGGTGGGAGCAGCGAAGATGCTAAAAGTAGAATAGCCAAGGCTCAGGGAGTTTTTTTCACAGTTAAAAAAAAAAAAAAATTGAAGAATAAGAAGATAAGCCTGCAAACCAAGATTAGAATATCAGAAGCAACGGTGATGGTCAAATATGACTCTGAAGCGAAGGCACACCGAAAAGCGGATGAAGATTTGCTAGATATTTTCTAGAGAAATTGCCAACCGATTATTCTGGGGACCCAGCTGACGACCGTATTTCAAACAGCAGGTTGTGCAAAATAATTGTTCAATCCCGCTTGCTAGGGCTATAATGAGAGAAAGGATGTGATGGCTAGGGCGCATTCTGCGGATGAAGGATGACAGATTGCCGAAGGTTGTCCTTTTAGGGCAATCATCTAGGGGTAAACGGAAAGCAGGACGACCGTGGGATGGGAGGATGCCATAACGAAAGGTTTAAAGCAAAGGGGAGCTTCCTGGGAGGTTGTAGAGAAAGAGGCTTTGAAATAATGGAGTGTGCGTAGCTATGCTGGTCTTAGGCAGCTTGGTGCTACCGTGAATTGTTAGTAGCAGCAGTAAAAATTAAGGTTTTTAGTTCCGAACTTTTTTTTCAGTTTCAGGCTCCTCCTTTCGAAAACATGCAAGAAAATTCCAAAACTTTTGGTAATGCGCATCTAAACAGGACTTATAATTACGAAGCATGTAAATATTCAATTTTAGGTCAACTTTCAAGGTAAGCCTACTATACTGTTTTCTTTTTCCTCTCATGTATCGGACGCAACCTCAAGTATTGTCCATAGTAAAGAGCACAAGCCACCAATATATTAATTATTTTCTTTCCAGAGCCGTTTCATATGAAGTGACGATCGCACAGACTTTGGATGAAGCTAGTTGAAAATCAGAAGTGCTAGTGCATTTTTTTAAGAGTCAAGAGTGGCCAGGAAACCAACCACCCTTACTGGCCCTCTAAACAGTACCCTATACCCTTCTAAGACGTTTGATCGCAATTTTGAGATAGACATTTTGTGTAAAAAAATTTAAAGGTCCAATAAAATCAAGGGTAAGCCTTCAAGCATGACATGGCCTCGACAGGCCTTGGGGCAAGGCCCATAGATAATGAATGTTGGCAATTATTCAAACACATAACTTATAGTGAAAAGCGGGGATTTTTCTTCAATATCTGACATTTTCCAATTCATTATCAACATTTTATAAAAATAAAAAAATAAATAAAAACACAAAACTGTATTTATATCTACTTTTGTTACATTTTTACTAGTCAGAAAAAAAACTCGGGGGGGGGGTCAACCAGGTGTTCAAAAAGTTCCAAAGCTGTCAGTAGTAGAACTCCAACAGCTGCCGTAATGTAACTAGCCATAAATATCACAATCGATAATTTTAAATGTACCATTTTATCAAAAGTACTGCATCATATTTACCCTAATACCGCTAGTGCAGAACAGTATTCAAAGTCTGAAGTATATTATATATAGCTTACTAATCTTTCTTTATGGATGGAGTTGTACACTCCAATGCTAATGGTATTATAAAAAATAATGCATACCCAACGGCATGCTTGATACTCATTGATCACTATACTACAACTATAAAAAGCACCATTTAATTTTCTGAGAGAACAGTATTGATTGGCAGTCTGGCAGTCACAAGCATTATGAAGCTGGTATATTAGTTTTGACCTAATCTAATCCCAAAAACAAACAGGAAATTGCTGTTACATTTTAGTGTGGCTGTTTTAGGCTACTAATCTTCTATGTTCCAGCTTACTCATTACCTGCTTTAACTGTATGTACACCTTGATAGCTACCATCCCTTTTAAGATTCTTTTAACTGACGAATAAAAAGTTTGGAGAGAATTGGGCTATTTTTGCGGGATTTTGAAAAATATTTACTTTCAGTTGAAGAGAAGTAGAATATGCTAAACTTGTCCACAAGGACACAACGACTTAAAAGTAAACTTTCAAATAGCGACATTGATACTCAATGAGCTTTTAGTTTGAACAAGTTTTAAAAAACAGCATCACAAGAAGAGATACATCTCTTCTTGCAGAGGAGAGAAGAGATAACTACATCCCGTGAGAAGAGATACTTCAGAAAGAATAGATGATAGTATATTAGTGAGAAGTAATATATAATGTGAGATATATAAGATGATAGTAATAGCGAGAAGATATAGCAAAAAAAGAATATCAAAAACGAAAACAGCTCTTTTTTGTTTTGCAGTTGCTCTTTTTGGAGTTTTGGTTCCTACTGAGTCGAATTACTTACAGTTCATTATCACAAACTGTTTGAACAAGCTTCAAACACAGATATTCGGTAGAAGAGTGAGAAATAAAAACCAACCGTTTGTAAAATAAAAAGAAAAAAGTCTGAAAATAATATAAACTTTACAAGAAAACAACATGGAAATAATAACTGAATTTTTACTTTGGGCTATAATATACAATTTTTTATGGATCATGTTTTGGGGTCGCTTGTGTTTTAATCAAATATTCCCTGAATTTGAATACAATTTACGGCTTAATTTTGTCTCATTAATAGGGACAGACGGGAGGGGCTGAAATTTTTACGGTAAGAAGATTATATTTAGGAAAGATTTTGAATGGCAAATTCAATTCTACCATAATTATTTTTATTTCTATTGTTTTTATCTCAGGATTAGCCTTCATACATGGTTAAGAATTGCTCAACCATTAAAAGTAGTGGAGGTAAGCATATGTACTTAAAAAATTCCAATGCCGTAATCTGAGCAAAATACCTATTCCGTAAAATTTCATTCACTTACTTAACAATTTTCCTAGATCATAAAATGATCCCAGACTGCAGTTGACCCACTCAATCAAGCACGGACGGTCGTCAAAAATATTGCACGGAGAGGGCACCAGAGTATCAATAGTGAGGGGAGGAGGAGGAGGGGAATATGACTGAAGATAAAAGGTTACATGCAAAATAAAATTCTTAAGGAAAAAAGAAAAGTACTTAATTTTTACAAACCAAATGAAGCAAAATTCAACACATTTTTAAATGGTGAAGATGCCTCGCAAAAAGATCAATTCCTTTAATTAGTACTTATGTATTACACATTGGATGGGGGGCCTAACCTATACTACCTACACCCCCCCCAATGTGCAAATATATAGCCTAAATTATATGATCACAATGTATTCTGTCACCCGCCACTTGTTTTCCGCTGAGCGTAAGCTAATTGTTTCTAATACAGACATATCAAACCGGTTTGTTCTCAAGTTTTACACAGCGTATTGTTATTATTATTCTATGTATTTATTCATTTATTCCGTTTTCATTCATATGTAATATTTGAAGATTGTCCCAATAGGATTCTTTCGAGTCTAGAGATCATCTAGAGCTTATTTCAAGAGCCATCTTAAACCTTGATTTCAAATTTAACGAAGCTTGCGCAATAACTATGTTGAATACAAACGACCAGGAGTTACTTAAAAAAAAAAAAAATTTCAAAAGAAAAGTAAAGAGCTAAGCTATATTAAAACCTAACCCCAAGCATATATAAAGCCCTGTACCAATTCAAACTTTAAAAAACAAGAAATTGCATCCGACAAAGGAAGGCAAACCAAAACGAACAGAAATTAAAAAAATAATAACATTAAACATTCAGATAACAGATACTAGTACGGATAAATAAGTAAGCTTAAAACGAGTAGAAACTAAAATGAATCATCAATTCAAACTTAAAATGAACAGAAATTACTACAAAGAGGAGAAGGGTTACTGAACCTTACACAGTTAAAAACACAGTTAAAACAAAACAAATTAAACACGTTAAACCACACAGTTAAAATACATTTAGTTTTCGATAAAACATAAATGCCACAATAGCCTTTCGAACGTTTAGGGGCGTCAGAGGGGGGAGTAACCCTACTCTTGTTATTGTTATTATAATTTAACTAAAGTTTGACTTCATTATTCATTTTAGTTTCTACTCGTTTTAGGGTTATTTATCTACCTTTATCATTCTCCGTTATAAAGATTGATGAGATTATTTATTTTAATTTCTGTTTAAATGGATGTCGAATGGATAAATTTAAATTGATAGAAGGATTTACTTTATTCGTTGATAGTAATATCGGGTTGCCTAAAGTTTAAATTATTATGTTACCTTATTTCTGCTTGGCTTAAGTTTTAATATTGCTATTTACTTTTCTTTAAAAAAAATCTTTTTTATATTTTTTTTACATAATCAAACCGTTTGTGGTACACGCTCAAAAGTAACTGAAACTCTAAAAAACGGAATTTTGGTACCAATAGATAGATATATATATATATATATATATATATATATATATATATATATATATATATATATAAAGTGGCTTATTATGCTGATTCCAAATATAGAAGTTTCATTAATTTAATGTTAATTTTAGTTCAAAAAAGGGCGGAACCACCCCTTAAAGGTCAAAGAATCTTAATAAAATCACATCATCATATTCAGCATATCAGAGAACTCTGTTGTAGAGGTTTCAACCTCCTATATACCAAAATGAGGATTTTTTTAATTTTTCCCTGAAGAAAGATCATGGATGCGTGTATATTTGCTTGTTTTTCAGGAATGATCGCGTCGACCCAGTGGTCCTAGAATTTTAGTAGAGGGGCTCATTCAAACGAAAACAAGAAGTTCCAGCGCCCTTATTAAGTGACCAAAAAGATTGGAGGGCAGCTATGCCCCTCCCTTGCCCCTATTTTCCCAAAATCTTCCGATCAAAATTTTGAGATAGCCATTTTGTTCGTCAGAGTTGAAAGGCCCAATAACTATACCTTTGGATATAACATGACACTCACATCCCAGGGGAAAGGTCCTTAGGCTATGCAATTTTTCCATTGTTTCAGCATAGTATTTGTTATTGAGAAGTATGGATATATTTTCAGGTGGGAAGGGGGGGGGGACAATTTTTCGCTTGCGGTTTTTTTTCACGGGTAATTTTACAAGGAGAGGCCTGTTTTTAGGGTTGAAATTTTCAGGGGAAATATTACAGTGGGGGAATTTGCCATAATTCCTATAGAAATTTTTTAATGTGTCTTGCTTTCTCTTTTCCGTCTCAATTTTTCGTATGAAAATGTTAAGGGTAAATTTTTCACCGGGACTGAATTATCTAGGGAATATTGCTGTCGATAGGGGGATTTCTCCGTGGAGGTGCATCCAGATTTCCTGGCATTATTTAAAAAATGATCACAAATTAAATAGAAAAACAAGTTTTTTTCCAACTGAAAGTAAGGAGCAACATTAAAACTTAAAATGAACAGAAATTATTACGTATATGAAGGGGGTTGTCCCCTTCTCGACACCTCACTGTTTACGCTAAAGTCTGAATTCTGTCCCAATTCTTAAAAAACAACTCCTGAAACACAAGGGTCGTTAATTAGAACAATAAGAAGCTTTTTTAAAAATACAAAAAAAACTTTAGCGTAAGAGCGAGGTGTTGAGGAGGGGAAAACCTCCTTCAAATACGTAATATTTTATGTTTGTTTTAAGTTTTAATGTTGCTCCTTACTTTCGGTCAAAAAAACCTTTTTTATTATTTTATTCTATAAGGAGCTACCTGATAACTACCCTTGAAGCCAGTGATCTATGTAACCATCACCAGAGGCGTTCTCCAGGCTACATACGTGAAGACTGACAAGCACTCATCTTCCAATGTTTTTTTTCTTTTTTGGCTAAACTTATAGAAGAAGCCAATTAAAAAAAAAAAAAAACTTTAAAAAATAAAAAATAGAAAATCGAAGCGAAAAATAAAATATTTTCCTTTGATGAAAAAAACGCAAGCATAAAAATGAGTGAAAATATCCAACTCTTACAGACCCTCAGACTAAAGTAGCTGACACAGGGCAGATGATACAGCCTATTATTATCTTGCTAGTCAAATAAAGTTTCTTAAAACGGTAGCTTCCATTTGTACACTACGTTACGTACATTACTCCACGTTGAAAAATGGTAACTGATAAACACTCTCTTGGTTCGCAACAATGCTATCCTTTGTGAAAAATATTACTGATTGGCCAAACGTTAAGACTTTTCCAATTACATAAAGCTCATTCGTACACTAGAAACTATATTATAAGCCTGGAAAACACAATACTAAAAAAACAGAGGGGGAAGGGGTATGGAGGTCTTCCTACCTATGGTTATTCTGAAGGTTATCTTCATGCTAAGTAATTTAAATATTAACTACTATGATTGAAGGCATAGATACTTTGAAGTATTACCCATTTTGTGGAGTTACTAGATGCAGTAGCAGGGCTCCTTGAAGGATAAATCAGTATTAGTTTTTTTTTTACTATCTAAGACTAGCAATGGTAACTTAAAATAGACATTACCAATTATAATGAAATGTCTGAGAGGGGGGGGGATATTTTGTGGGAATTATGAAGGAAAAGAATAAAAGCCACCGTAGTAACTTCTTAAATTAGGACATAGCAAGGAAAAACAAGCTAAAACTAGCAATTATACCCTAGGGTAGCTTCTAAGACTTTGATAAGATAATTGCATAGACAGAGGCCTAGAAAGGGTAGTAGCGGACAAAGTATCGAGGACCCGAGTGTCAATGGAGTATACAGTGTAAATTTAAAGTATAAATTTCGCCTTTGCTTGGATGCAATCTGTAAGGTGTGTCACTAGTCCTGGACTAGAGAAAATTATCACCAGTATTGAGTAAAGAAACAGTTTATTTAAAAAATAACTCCCTTGTCCTAATATTGATCTGAATAATCTGGTATTAACAGTTTGATTGCAGCTATGGTGCTGCAGAGCTCTCAAAAATTATTTTCATTTTGTAAAGTTATTGATATTTCTAAATTCTTTTAAAGCCGTAAGTGCATTAACACAAATTTGATGCCAAAACCACTAGTGACGAACATTTTCCCCCACTTGGTCTGGATTCACAGTTCTAGTCTAGCCAATTCTTGTTTTCTCAAGAATATTAGTCTGGCAGCTTAGTCTAGTAAGCTCAATCAGAAGTCCTTCATATAGGAATTAAGCTAATTTCCCATTCAAATTTTTAAAATCCAATAACAATAGCTTTAATAATTAGGACATGCCCAGCACAGGTCCCTAGCCCAAATGCCCAAAATAGCCTCTGAAAGATGAATCAATGCTTCTCGCCCAAAAGAACAACCTCCCAAGCATTGGCAGGAAGACTTCTGTGACTGATCTTTTCCAGTATTGCTCAAGACAGCGAAAAACAGATAGGTACACCAAAAATGGTGTCATTATGCCATGAGAGAAGAATCCCCGAGTTGGCCAACCTGCCTGGATTGGGTTTTGACGCAAAAGTGCACAGTAATAATAGGACAGAAATATGCAGACGATTAATTATGTTAATTCCTTTAATAGGTCCTACAAGGACACTCATGGGTGATTATCTTTTTCTATAGAAAACATAAGCTTTCAAGAAGTCAAAGCCAAATAGATTGTTTCCTCCTGAACAAGGGTAGGTCACATGGAATCACCAAGACATTTCAATTGAAACCAGAATCTGCACAATACCTGAGTACACAAAGGGGGAGCCTCTCTCACCAAAAAAAAACGACACCCAACAATACACTTTCTTGTTTTTTACTCCTTCCCATCTAGACAATTATCTGACCTCCTTGCTCCCAACAGATCAGACCTGTATACAACTATATATGAGTAAACAACATTTTGAACTGTTGGTACAGACAGATCAGAGCCTTAGAGGAGAATGGAGATGTTTGTATAGGGTCGGGGATGGGAAACTGTGGGTTAATCCGGCTACAAAAAAAAATGCTGCAAAACCCAGTGAAGTTTGGAATGCTACATGAACGAAAGCCGTAATTCCACCTAGGGGGGGGGGGTCATTGAAAGAACCACTGAAGATTTTCCAAAGAATACTTCATGAAAAACTGGGACTTTTGGCAAAAAAATGCACTTTCTGTAATATTAGACTAGTCCAGGAAGGATTCTCGTTATTCCATTCCCAAAAGATGAAAGTTGTGTAGCCTACATATATGCTCAAGATATATTGTTGTTAGAAATAACTACCAATAAAAATGGCAAATAAATTTTTGCATATGGTAAAAAAAAGAAAAGAAAAATAATACCTCATGAGCTGCTTCAGGTTTCTCAAATACAGCTTTTTGCCTATTGCTTGCAGTAACAATCATTTCACTTTTAAGCATAGAATTGGCAACTGTACAGAGCCTGCGTTTTTGTCTAGAATCATAAGAAGACAAAAACTTATTGGGTGCAATTCCAGACTGACTGAGATCAACTACAGATGGTCGAACTTGCCACTGTGAATACATTGACAAAAGCGGATCTGTTTCTTGAATCACATACATTGGTTGAGGTTTAGAGAGGCAGCAAAAATAGACTTTAGTTGAACACTTAAGACCTAGCGTTGTATATGAATAGCCATTTAGAAAAGTCTGGTTATAAGCTTTGCTAGGCCTTGGAGTATCAGGAGATATTAGAATATGTCCTCCTTCTTGGAACCTAGGCACTCCTTCTGGGTCCATACCAGACATACACATTTTTTTCCTTTGAAAACTCCCTGTTTTTAAAGACAAGCTTGTAGGTCTTGAGAATTTTTTTATTCCTTCACTAACAGATGCATCACTGTCTTTCTTTTCTGTCACAAAGGCACGGGATTTGGTAGGTGAAATCAAATATGGCACTGAGTCAATGGTATAATTATGAAATTTAAGCTCTCTTGCAACACGTGGTGAGTCGTCTCTCCGACTTTTTTTCTCTTCCTTGCAGGAGGGCACTTGAGTGAACTGGTTGCTTGACAAAAGTGAAAGACCTCTTGACATTACTTCATTTTTTCTGGCACTAAGATCTACCACTGATTCCAAATGCTTAGGCACTTCACAAAATGTTGTACTTGCACTTAATGTCTGAGGACTTTTAAACGAGAGAGAAGTAGAAAAAGCCGAAGGATTGTCTCTAGGGTCCCCTGAAAGTTTTTCCTGGCTAAAATTCAAAGGTACCAGAGGAGTTTGAAGTTTAAAACCAGAGGAAGTATTTTTCATCAAGTTATTAATGCTGAAATCAGAAACTAGACGTTTGACGACCTGCGTTTCAGAACTATTTTGTACTAATTGTTTACTTTCAAAATTATCATTAGTCAATATCCCATCAACTCTTTGTACTTTCGGCCGAATTAAAACTTGATGCTGTAAGAGACCCTCTGATACACATCTTTTTCTATGGCTTTCAGAAGCAGCCTCAGAAGCATGAGAAGGATCTTCTCTTTGAACCGAAGTGTCAATAATATCTCGAATGCCAAATCGAATCCCATAATCCTGAGTTTTCAAGCATATTGAATCCACAGTGTCACACTGCTGAATTGAAGAACCCATGCTTCTAGTTTCTGGGTCATAGATAGAACATACAGGTGAAATGCTTTCTTGACTCAGGCATTCTCTTTGATGATTAAAAGTTTCAAAACTAAACGAATTTGATGATCTCTTTCTTGGTGGTTTCACATGATCAGTTTGTGAGCTGTCATATTGTTCAGAATGTTCTTTGTCTGGTAAAGAGACAATTTTCTTGAATTTCTTGTGAACATAACTACTATCAGCTATTTCGTTGTTATTTTCAGACATTTTGGTTGTTACAGGTGCTGCCATGGCTTTTTAAGAAGTACATCTAATCTGAAAACAAGTAAAAATAATTAATAACATAAACAATCAGCTTGGTAATCCTTCTTAACTGTAAATTATTTATCAATTTGATAAGTAGAAATATACAGGCAATCAATATATCATTTTTTCACAGTACTGTTTTACATCAAGCACAAGTCTAGTCCTTTGGAAAGTATAAGGAGATTCCCCGAAAGTAGGTGATTCAGAACAAGAACGTAGATAACTTCGAAGACCACACTGCCTTTCCATGACGAAAGTAAAACAGTTCAAAATAGGGATGATATCTTTTTATTGACAGTGAAAAGATATAAAATTATTTAACTGGACATTTCGAACACATATACAGTGTTCATCATCAGCAGTAAAACATAAAACAGTTTTACTGCTGATGATGAACACTGTATATGTGTTCGAAATATCCAGTTAAATAATTTTATATCTATTCACTGTCAATAAAAAGGCATCATCCCTATTTTGAACTGTTTTACTTTCAGAACAAGAAAAATTAATATTTCATGAAGTATTAATTCTGCAATGAGGAGGGGTATTTGAATCCAACCCAGAGTGAAAAAGGGGCTTATGCAGCCATTTTTGGGAAATGGGAGGGGATGCCACCAGAAATGTGTAAGTGGTCAACTATCAAAAAGAATACAAGCGGATTCTGTCAAAAATGGATATCAGGAAGGAGATGGCCAAAATGTATCCAGTGTAAGTATCTGACATGAAGTATTCACCACATATTTTTACCGCTAGGCTTAAGGTAAAATACCAAAGAAATGCACAGTCTCGGCTTTAGATAGGTATCATTTTTAGGAGGGGGGATATCAAATAATCCTTATCAGAGCACTATGTTTCCAGAAGGGAAATCCCACGGATGAGCCTAAGGTTGCAGTCTCTTTTTTAGAATTCCCAAGAACTTATATTTGTAATTAACTTTTATAGTTACATAAGTAAAAAGTTGTAATTCGAGCCTATACTTCAATGTTTTTTTTGTTTTTTTTTTTCATTAGACAGTTTTTTTTTTTAAAGTAAATTTTGTAGTTTCTGCTTACTAAGAGGGCTAGGAGAGGGAACATACAAGAGGGCGGATTATAAACCAACAGTTCACAATTTTTGACCATGGTGACTTTAATGCAACTCTTGTTATGCTTCCCAGCCTGCCTGCTCTAGTAAAAAAAGCACGTAGATATGATCATGAGCACTTGAATTAGCCACTAAGCCTTGCTCTACAATCTTGGGATGACCTGCTAGTCTTGGTGAAACTACAAATCATTGACAGAGCCACAAGGAACAGCCCGTTTGAGCACACAATCCAAGTAAATACTCTATAAAAACAAAGAAAAGAAAAAAAAAACACAACCAAAAATACAACCCTTAGGAGGTTTCTCAGTCCACTCCAGCTATACTATGGATAAAAACGAGAATTAATTTCCAGACACGCCATTGAATTTCGACTTTTCAATTTTTTTATTTTTTATTTTCTTTTAAGTCTAGATTCAAAATCTATATGTCTAAAACTAGAAATAATAATTTTATGAAGTATTCTAAAAATTATTCATTTTAGAAGGGGGAGGGGTTGCTCCTACCCCTAGTATTGTAACTTATACTTGGAATGCAATTAACTCACATTTAGAATTGCAGTTGTTGAATACAGAAAAAAACTATAAATAATTGACAGAGCCACAAGGAACATCTCATTTCATTACACAATGCAGGCGAATATACTATAAAATGAAAACCCGAAAATAAGAGCCCTTAAGAGGTGTCACAGTCTTTTGTAGCTATACCAGAGATGAAAACAAACTCTTATTTCCTGACACAGCTAACTTTTGAGACTGTTTTTTTTTTTTTATTAGCTTTGTATGCTAAATTCAAAGGAACAAATTATTCATAATCAACTTTTGAATTAGAAACATGTCCATTACCAACTTGACTGGGGTTGCAGCAATAGCTGCAGCCTAGTAAAACAGCCTATAACAATCCAAAACTTGAAAACCTGTTTTGAGGAAAGAGACCATCAAATAAGAAATGTTCTTCATTTAAAAGTGATTCAGAAATGATGACTATTAAATAGATTTGTCGTAACAGCAAACGTTTGTTGCATAAATACATTTTTGGGAATTGTGAGTGAGGAAGACTTGAAGCCCCTCATAAATGCCAAGGGATCGAAATAAAAAGTGGACTTATTGATTACTATGGTCGAAAACCCTCAACTAGAGGTTTTGAGCCCCTCCATCTTAAAAAATCAAGTTTTGCACCAGTCACGGCAGATCCCTAACTACACCTCATTATGTAGATTTGACTCTGTAAATGTGATCATGTTGCATTTTTAACAGATTTCTTTGTGGTTATGCTGATAGTCTTGTAGAGATTTTTCTGCACCTTTGATTCATCTTAGCATACACTGAGTTTGGATTGATAATCATTCATTTAAATGATTTTGCAGGTATTTTTTGGCCTCAAGAAATATGCATGGTCTGCTCGAGACAACAACCTCAAAATTTGTTTAATGCAATAAAGTAGAAAACTGTCTCTAATATGGACCCTTTCAAGCACAGAACTATAAAATAAGACTTCAAATCAGTATTATAAAAGAATACTTTTGATCTATTCATTCCAGAATTCATTAAAGGTTCCAAAGGAGTTTTGCTTTTGAAAAAATAGATTTAAGCCGTTAACTGATTTGAAATCTATGTTCTTTCAAATGGGCCTTTTCTTTTTCTTCAATAATGCACTGATCTTCTGCATCCCTTAGAACTAGTCTATCTCTTGTCTGATCATTCTATGCATCATCTGTGTAATCCTTGTAATATTCAAATTCCTATTACTCCATCCGTTAGATTGGACTTTAATCCCCTATATACCTCTCATGCTTCCTGATATACTCTATATGAGTCAGCTGAAAGGTATCACTTGTTTGATATCTTTGGACAAATCTTTAAACAACTTTGATGTCTGAATATTCTTTTTTGAATGGCCCAGGGCAGTGGCTCTCTGAGTCAAGTTGAAAATTGATGTTTTTGTTATCTATTGCACATGAAATTTTACTCTGACTTGGTGTTCGACAGGTAATCAGTGATGGCTGGCTTTTCACCATTTTCTTTCTTAGCGCCTTTTCTCCTTTTGTCTGACCCTGCATTCCCAGACACAGATTCTGGTAGGGCCATAACATTATGTGTTTGTTTCTATTGTTGATATACATGTTGAATAAATCTAGCTATCTTTTAAAGGGACATTCAACCTTGGAGGACTTAAGCTCCATCCAAGCATGCATACAATATTTTTCATTATGAAAGAGGGGAAAAACAGCATAAATATGTAGAAAACTTGAGAATCGAAATCCTCTAAAATCAACAAATATGTGCAAACATTAGAGGAAAACATTTTGAGAATTTTTGAAGACATGATCCAAAAGCCTATCCTGTGTATAAGTGGTGTCTGATTAAATTATAGCAAAAGAATAAAAAGATTAAGAATAAAAGTAAAGGAATAAAAAGAATAAGAATAAAATTGAGAATATTTGGCTGACAGAACAATTAAAATACACTGGCTATTTTTGATAGCAACAAAAACCAGAAGAAAATGAACATTATTAGTGCAATTGCTGAGTTGTTGAAGAGCAACATTAAATGTATCTCTCAAGAACATTAGGTTGACAGAACAATTACAGTACATTGGCTATTGTCATGAAATAACACTAACAAACAAAATCATTTTTACTGACATATGCAAAAAGGAATTAGCCTTTTTTAATTTAAGTTTCACAGTCACAAAAGAATTTTTAAAGTGTGGCTTTCTTATCAGTGAAGACTAATTCTTAAGTTCAGTGAGACACTAGTGGGACTTTGTCAAAAGTAAAATGATCTCAGGTCTGAGAAACTTCACAGCCAGTTTTAGCAGCGAATTTAGATCTTCATGCAGCAGATGTTGTATACCACAAAACATGTTACTGCAACTTTGCCTATGACATGAACCTCCCTTTGGAACATGAAGGAAATCTGACTGACAGACTCGAAAAAAAAGAGGTAGGAAAGTAAACATGAATCGAAAGCAAGCATTTGAAGAGGTGATGTAATTCTCTGAAGCAAATGATGGCCAACAGTTAACAGTTTTGTGATTTGGCCAACATGATAAGTGAGTTTCTTGGTGATGATGATGAGAGTTTGGTGAGTGATTAAGTGACAACACGATGTAACAACATGATGAGTGAGTTTCTTAGTGATTTCAGAAGAGCCTGTGTACAGCGAATTTTACTTGAAGGTCGTCAAGAAGAGGTTTGGCGATGAAGTAGTGATTACAGAGATTAATGGTGACGCCAGTGTTGTCACATTAAGACCCACAGATTATACTATAGTGCAAAACTTGTGATAGCAACCATATGACAGCAACAAAAACCAGAACAAATGAACATAATTAGTGTGGCTGCTGAGTTGTTGAAGAGCAACATAAAATGTATCACTCAAGAATATTAGGTTAACAGAACAACTACAGTACATTTGCTATTGTCATAAAATGACACTAACAAACAAAATTATTTTTACTGACATATGCAAAAAGGTTTTGACCTTTTTAGTTTCGGTTTTACAGTCATACAAGATTTTTTTAAGTGTAGCATTCTTATCAGTGAAGACTAATTCTTAAGTTGTATTTCTTTAAAAAAAAAAAAAAAAGTCATATCTTACTTATTTATAGATTAATTCCAACGAAAATCACATTTAATCTAGTCTAATATTTTCCTTGTTAGCAGTCAATGAGGAACATACAAAATAGAGCAAGAATGTTCAGATAATTTGCATGAACATCCCAATCTATCTTGCTCTAGTAAATTATATTTTTGTGTAGTTCACCAAATTTCTGAAGTTCTGTCCCACTCCTAAACGCATGCCCCTCTGAAAAATCCTGCATATATACCTGGTTGTAGTTACGAACTTTTTTACATCCATATAAGAAAAAATGATTTCGACATAAAAAGATAATACCACAAGACAGAATAAAAATATTATTACAACTTCATTGATGAATAGACAAAAGGAAGCTTTTCTTAAAAAAGCAAAGGACAAAACACCTACAAAAAGTATAGTTTATGTTAAACACTAAATGTCAATGTGGCAAGTAAAATTTTGTAAGAAACACTACTAAAAAAGTAATCTCTTACTTGCAGCAGTTGGCTTGATTTTTTGCTGCATGATTTGATAATTTATTTGACAAATCTTTGGTTCATTTATATATGTATTTAGGTTCTACAGTTTCAAGATCTATCTCATGTAATTAACCAAAAGTGGTCCTCCAGTACTTAAAGCTACTGCATCTCTTATTCTATACTTAATCTGGTTAGTTTAGAAATTGGCCCTTATTGTCCTGATATTCTTTAGCACTCTCTTGGTTAAGTTGGTAATTAGTATGAGCCTTTATGTTAGTATTATACTTATGGTGACTGCATGATATTTAGAGCAAAACACACTGACAAATAATGCAATGGTCAAACAAAATAGCCAACACTCTTTAAAAAGTTGATATAGAAACTGTTTTGACTCCCAGGGTTCCATTATTGAAACAAGAACAGAAAGTACTACTCTTATCCCTGAAAAAATACTGAAATAGATTTTTAATTGATTCATGGTTTACTGACTGAACTATTTTTGAATGTTTCTTTTAAAAAAAGTTTTATCAAACCAACATTTCAAGTCACTTTGTCTTAAATATTTGAAGAACTTCTCAACTACAGAATTAACAATCACTTTTATGAAATAAATCAACAGTCAGTAAACCCCTTCCTCACTGCACCCGTATTTACGTTTCTTAATGTTAACTAGAAGTCCTATGAAATAATAGCAGTCCTCTGTAACTTACTGGTACAAAGCCTTGAAGCCAGGAAAAGACCATGAGTTTTCTTAAGCAGTTAAGAAGAATGTAGAGGGTACTGTGACAATATGTTGTTGTTACCAAAGTGAATGGCTCAAAAGTATTCATAGTTGGTCTTTAATCCTTTAAAAAAAAATATTCTGTATATACTGCTTCTTATTTGCCAAATCCGAGACAAGTAAAGACTCACATCAATTTATTAAGCACTGCTTATTAATGGCATTAACCTTGCTACTATTCTGTTACTAAATTTCGGCATTTGTCAAAGTAAATGGTTTAATTTTTGATCAGCATGTTTCCCTTTTGAGGAGGAGTTCAATATGGAAGAGCTTTTGTTGCATAGTCTGTCCAAATTATCAATTTTTGGAATGCTGTTTAATATTCCTCAAACTCAGTTTTATGGCACAGCTATTTCATTACATATAGATTATGCTGATGACCTTCTACTTATCAACAGGATTTTCTCTAGATTGATAAATTACATTAGTGAAGCCTTGCATGTATTGGCTTTGATACTGATATTCATAAATGTCAGTTCATGTGTTTTGAGTCATCTCCTCCCATTTTATAGTCACCCCTTCTTTGTAAATTTTTTTCAGTTCCTTCTATCCAGTCATTCTGATAGTCGGGTGTTAGGCTTCCCTAAAATCGATTTGTATTCCCAATGCCACTCCAAATTTTATCTTTCTGGGTTGTATACATTTTTAAAAAGAAAAATGTTTAGTTTGTATCGATTGAATACTTTTTGTTTTGCAAATTTTTGCATTTTGGCTTTTGGTATAGTAATAGGAAGTTTACAAAAAAAATAGGAATAAAAATGATCCTTTTGGAGAGATTAGTGAGTCACAAAGAAGCTAGGCCTCATTAAAGGCAGGGCACTAGGATACAATTGCAACAACAACAATTTTTATACTTCAAAAAAGCATTGAATGGAGAATCTAAGGGTATATTTCTTTTCTGTTTAATTTCTATCCTATAATTTTAACCAAAAAAGCATATGGCTAATTTTTGGGGAGATTTTTGAGAACCTAATTCTCTTGGGAAAATCATAGGAATTTCGGGGATACTGGAATAAACACTTTCATTCTTCCAACTCAACTACTTTTCTATATAGTCAAAACCCTCTTATTTTATATCCAAAATTTTACATGCTACAGCAGTCCCCCCCCCCCTCATTCTAAAATTCTTTCAGTGAGTTTTTTTTTTAGAAAAGCAGTGCAGGTAACAGTGCAGACTATCTCTATCCTGAACAAAATGCTTCAATAAGAAAATATTTGCTTCATTTCAATCAGAGTATTTGTACTTATAAGGTTTCTAGATTTGCTTCTAGTTCAACTGAATCCCAACTTCTTTCCCCTAATGCCTGGAAATAAGTTAGCCTAGGTACCTACATAATTTTTTTAATTGGCAATTATCAACCAACTATTTAGTTGGGGCTCATATGGCACTTGTAACAAGGTCAAAAGAGCCAAGAGCTTATATGGCATGAGCTCTAGCTAAATTCTAAGAATCAACAGATTGATTTAAAAGGAAAATCAGAGGGCTGACGTCTTTCGGGATTTAAAATAAGAGCTCTGAGACACAAGGTCCTCCTAAATCTCAAAATTTATTAAGATCCGATCACCCCCTCGTAAGTCAAAAATACCTCATTTTTTCAAATTTTTCCTCTCCTTTCAGCCCCCCAGATGGTCGAATCGGGGGAGAACAACTTTATCAAGTCAATTTGTGCAGGTTGCTGACACGCCTACCAATTTTCATTGTCCTAGCACGTCTAGAAGCACCAAACTCGCCAAAACACTAGAACCACACCCGATAACTCCCCAAAATAGAGCAGACCTAGTCTGGTTACATCAATCCCGTATCTACAACATTTTTTTTTATTTTACCCACCAAGTTTCATCCCGATCACTGGACCACCACTCCAGTTACATCAATAATGTATCTACAACATGTGCATATTCTTTCCCCCAAGTTTCATCCTGACCTCTCCACTCTAAGCATTTTCCAAGATTTCCGTTTTCCCCTCCAAATCCCCTCAATGTCACCAAATCTGGTTGGGATTTAAAATAAGAGCTCTGAGAAATGAGTTCCTTCTAAATATCAAATTTCATTAAGATCCAGTAACCCATTCCTAAGTTAAAAATACCTCAATTTTTCTAATTTTTCCGAATTAACACCCCCCAACTCCCCCAAAGACAGCAGATTCAGCCCAGTTATGTCAATCATGTATCTAGGACTTGTGCTTATTCTTACCACCAAGTTTCATCCCATTCTCTCCACTCTTAAGTGTTTTCCAAGATTTCCTGTTTCCCCTTCCAACTCCCTCAAATATCACCTGATACGGTCGGGATTTAAAATAAGAGCTCTGAGACACGAGGTCCTTCTAAATATCAAATTTTAATAGGATCCAATCACCTATTGCTGTGAAGATTCATCATCAGCAAGGAAGCTGCAGTTTAGTTGATACTCTCAGCACTACAGGCTTCTGTTCATCTTACTATGAGACTAGTTTATTTGAGCAAAATGCTTCAGTGTCTGCAAACACCAAAATACGGGAGTTGCAAGGCAAGTTCTGTATTTGTTATGTGTATGCTAATATATCTTAATGGGTGGCTGCATTCTTGACCTGTCAAAAGCATTAAGTGATTACAAAAGAATTGAGATAAGTTGGATAAATATATTATTTAAAATAGCATAAAATACGATTAATGGTAGATAGAAACAGAATAATCAGATTAATAGAATCATGCTGAATATTAGAAGTAAAAGTTTAACTGTCTAGTCATATTTTAACTTCTTACAATTAATTAATTAACCTCAAAAGCACTTACGGAGCTCAATAAGCAATAATTTCTCTTTTAACAGATAGAGAGTTCAAGGAGTATTTACCTATTGTATGAGTTAATAATAGCTTTTGTTAGTATTAAAGTCTTTATAGTTTAGCAGGATTTTTTTAAGGGAAATTCATTTTGATGTTCAAACTGCCTACAGAGCATAATAATTATGCTTATGCAATAGCTCATTGCAATAAACTCTGTTGAATATGGGGTAAAGTCTTTATTTCTAGTTCCATATATAATTTGGGGCTAAATCAGGGACAATTAGGGGGGGGGGGTACATTGTCACAGTTGCAACTACTAAATTTGGGAAGAGTTTTAATTAGAGAATTAAGTGGTAAAGTATAACAGTGTCAATTTAGGGGAACTGTGCACACAGCATTTTAACTGCACTAGATCTATAAAAACACTTTTTGGGGGGACATTTGGTACTTGTATGATATACCCACTACCTAATACTCTTCTAATACGTTTCTCTGACACCCAATCATAATGAAATATACCAAAGTAAGATAAAAATATAAACTTTAGAAACAAATTTGAGCTATATATTTCCACATTGGAGGGGGGGGGGGTAAAGTATAGTGGGTCTGCATGCCTAATGTGTTAAGTACAATTATTCGGCAAATTATGTAGTAAGAATTGCTTTCTAACTTCACACTGTCCAAATACTTTACAACCACCCCCCACATCCCTAATGTGCAAATTTACAGCCCAAATTATATATTCTCTATCTATTCTGCCACTTCTCTTTGTCTTGCCTCATGCTAAGCTGGGAAAAATTAACAAAAAAAGTTTTATAATGCATCAATGAATGAACAACTTGAGCTCTAATATGTTTATCATACAAGTACCAGACGTTTTTTATTGAAAAATGTCCCTTCTCCAGCATTTTCATTGAAAAGTTGCAAAAAATGGCATGTTTATCACCCCATTGATATTTCAAAATACATCCCCTCCCTAAATTTGTGTGGGTAACATTCTAGTTTAGGAGCTTTTTCTCTTGAAAAGTAGTTGAGTTGTAACTAAAACTTTATAAATGTATCTAGAGCCTAATGACATCCTGAGAAGATATATAGAAGCACCTATCTCACCTCTTTCCTCCTCCAGAGAGCATGACTTCTCATAATCTTGGTAAAGGTCTAAATTAGGTGAAACCTGTTGAAAAGGAAACTTGTTGAGAAAACAATTCTTGCTTCATGATATGCAGAATAATTGTAGCTAACACATTTTGACTGCAGTCCTACTATACTTTACCCCCCCCCCCATACTGTGCAAATATATAGCCTAATTTATATATTTCCAATGCATTCTGCCACCCATGACACCTGTTTTTCTGGTTCTTGTTTTGTCACATTTGATTCAATTTATGGGTACATGGGTTGACACAAGAGAGATCCATTGAGAGAATACATAGAAATATCTAATTTTAGCGATATATTTGCAAATTAGGGGGTGGGGCAGTAAAGTGTCACAGAGCTGCATGCAAAATGTGTTAGCTATAATTATTCAGCATATTATGAAGTAAAAGATGTTGTTTTAAAATATTTATTTCTCAACAGCCCAGACCCATCCCAAATTTTTTAAAACTAAAACCCAAGTAAAGAGTATTGAGAACTAAAAACAAAATTTAAAAGATTTTCATCAGAATTAAGACAGGATAGACCTGTCACATATGCAATCTTATCAGCCACTGAAGTAAGAAAAAGGTTGAAATAGTAGCTTACTAATACCTTTCTAGTGTATACTTTTTGGTAAATATTTATATTAGCAGAGTAGCCAATTCAGATAGGCAAGCTATCTGAATCAGAATTTAATCCTGAATCAAAATATGAAATTTGTTTCTGTTGGAACTTGAACCTAAGCTAACTTGATCTTTTCTTTCTAACCTTACCCAAATAGAGTAAAAGACCTCTTTTTGGAAAGTACCACTTTTCTTCAGCATTCCAGCAAAATAGAGATGGGATTTCAGACTGCCCCTATTTTACTACAGCATGACATGATGCCAGTGTAGTAACAAGATATTCCCCCTTTTATCCACCTTCTTGGTGAAAGTCATCATTCAATGAAAGAAAATTTGCATGAAAATGGCCTATTCAAGCTAATTGGAAATTACAAAAAAATATATGGCTAAAACCTGTCATTACAGAAACAAAGTTAAGCTTGAATCCATTTTTGTTTTGATGTATAAATTCGACAGTGTTTTCAAAGAAATTAAAAGTTGTAGCCAAAAATTAATTTTCTTGTAATGAGCTAAGTACAGAATTATGGTACCTTTGCACCAAAAACCAGCATAATAACACAGAATAGCATGCACAAAGAAAGTCAAAAGAATAACACACACAAATTTTACTAGTCTCCCCAAAACCCAAAATGATTTTTTCCCTGGGTATTGGTTTGTAAGGGAGGTGTTTAAGGCACTTTTTGTAGCCTATGCTATATTTTAATCCAGATGCCACAAAAAAGAACAAAAAAAACAGAATACTAGATAAAAAAAGAAAATGTAGCAAAATTGTCTCATACAATTGAATAGTCAAAAAAAAAAAAAATGATTTCAATTTTCCAGCTCTGTGATGCACCACTGGTTGCCTTAAAGATATATTCTGCATAAGAGGGGGTGGACTGTCCCATCCTCAATCCCTTAATGTCTATGCTATATTATAGAACTATATACAACTTTCACTTTGCAATTTAATGGCCCTTGTGTTTCAGTTGTTCCTTAAAGATTTGGGGCCAAATTAAGACTTATGTGTAAAAATCAAGGGCTGTAGATATTAAGGAAAGGGTGGTTTCACCTATAAAGAATGATTTTTTTGATTTAAGTTTTAATGCTGGTCCTTGCATTCAGTTGTAAGAAATATTTGTTTTATATTCAATTTCTAATTGTTTTTCAAAGATTGCCAAGACTTATTTTTAATGAATTTTCATGCTTTCCTAAATCATACCAGAAAAAAAAGTCCAAGGGTAAGTTTAGCCCAATCCCCCCCCTCCTCTGTGATGGAATGGAAAATTGCTCGAATGAGAATCTCTACCTTGAAAATTCTTGCCCTTACAGAAAATCCCCCCCCCTAAAAAAATTTCTAAAAGAGATTTTCTTGAAGAAAAGCATGGAAAGTTAAGTTTGAATCTATAGAATTAAATATATTTTTTTTTTACTGAAAGTAATGAACAACATTATAACTTAAAATGAAAGGAAATTATTCTGCATATTGCTGTCCCCTCGTCAATGCCTCTCTCTTTATGCTAAATGTCAACTCTTTGTTGCAACTTTACTTTTTAAAACATTAAAAATTTTAGTGCAAGAAGCAAGGCATTCAAGAGGGACAGTCCCTTTCGTATATGGAACAATTTCTGGTTGTTTTAAGTTTTAATATTGCTCCTTACTTTCAGCTAAAAAAAAACTAGTTTTTGTTTTAATTTAATTTTGGAACATTTTTCAACCAAAGGAGGCACGAAATCTGGCTCACTGTACATGGAAAATTTGAAAAAATTTTTACATAAGTTTTGGCAGACTTATTCCATATACAAAGGGTTGCCCCCTCCTTAATACCTTGATCTTTATGCTAAGGCTGTTAGCACTTCTAAAAAAGTTTCCTATTCAAATTAAATGGCCCCTGTGTTTCAGTTTTAGTAAACAGTCAAACTTAGCAAGGACTAGAGCAAGGTATTGAGGAGAGGGCAACCCTTCATATATGGAATAATTTCTGTTCGTTTTTTAAAATAATGCTGCTAAATCTGGCTCACCCTCTAAGAGACATACCGCCCCCTCTTATGGAAAACTCCTCCATGGAAATCTCATCTAATATAAAGTGTGCCCCCTCCCCATCCAATTCCTTCTAGACAGTTCCATTTTTGCTGATAATTGCTTGCAGATAATTCATCCTAAATAATTCTTTTTGTGTATTCTTTAATTTGAATGAGACTTTATTCTCTAATCAGTTTCTTGATCACTCTAAAAAATCTCCTTTCCCAGAGAACAAAACACATGGATAATTCCCCCTGAAACATCTCCACATAAAAAAAAATTGGCAAAAAGAATGTATGACAATTAAAAAAAAAAATTGTATAGAAAATCTGTCAAATCCCCCAATGTAATCTTTCCCCTGGAATAATCACTCCCCAGAAATTCCCCCCCCCCCCCAAGGAAGATTCTACACATAGAAATCCAGCCCAAGCACACACACCCCCCCCCGTTCCAAAAAAATGTATGTATACTTCCCAATAACAAATACTATATATATATATAACAATAGGCAAATTTTTTAACTTACAGGCCTCTCCTCACTGACTGTCGGGGTCATTTTACACTGAGACATTTTACTACTTTGAATTTAATAAAAGGGAATAGCTGTGGGAAAAGTCAAAGTCATGGCCAATTGTAGAAAAAAGCCAAGACAGATTGTCCAATTAAGTGGGCAGCCCAGTCAAGGTTAATTTTACCCCTTTGATTGCTGTTGTTACTGTCTTCCATTTATGCTACACCTCTCCATGCATGCGTGTCCCTTGACAATGCCGAACTAGAGTCGTACCTGTTGGAGGTTCTCCCTGGGGAACACACGCAGGTTGACTACAGGTTGACTTGCTTGAAAATTTTCCTCTCGTGCGTGTCACTCCACAATGCTGAACTAGAGTCAACCCTCTCATGCTAATTCACAGTGGGCTAAACCTGTTGGAGGTTCTACCTTCCCTTTTTGGCAATTATAATTGCCAAATTGACAAATTATTGACAATAATTGACAAGACATAATTATTTGATCTTTCAACTATACTGAACAAAATGGCTATATCTCAAAATTTTAACCAGATAATTTTGAGTAAAAATGGGCATGGGAGGGGGCTTAGTTGCCCTCTAATCTTTTCTGTCACTTAAAAAGGGAACTACAACTTTAACATCCACTCAAATGAACCCTCTCCCAATATTCTACTGGGTCAATACAATATTCTACTGGGACCACTGGGTTGATACAATCACTCATGGGAAAAAACATTAACAAATGAAGATGCCTCCATGATCTTTCTTCTGGCAAAAAATACAAAATTCCACTCTTTTGCAAAGAGGATCTTGAAACCTCTATTGTAGGATTTTCTGATAGGGTGAATCTGATGGTGGGATTTTCATTAAGATTCTATGACTTTTAAGGGGGGTTTCCACCTTCTTTTGAAAATAAGGCAAATTTTCTCAAACTCAAAGCCTTTGATGGGTAGAACTAGGTTTAATGAAACTTATATATTTGACATCAACATAAAAATACAATTCTTTTGATATATCTATTGGTATCAAAATTCTGTTTTTTGGTTTTTGTTAGAATTGAGCTGGATAGCTCCTTTCTTACAGTTTGTTACCACAAACTGTTTGATAAGACTGTTTGTAGAGGCCATATTTGAATTATACACATTTGTCTCCAATAAAATAATATGTTGGATCTCCAAGTTTTTCTTGAACCTAATTGGTTATTTAGGGATTAACATAAAAAAAATACATTGATGATAGCAAGACCATATCAAGGAAGCAGGATTAGGGGATTGAACTTAGCAGGTTTAGGGGATACACTTATCTATCAACAAATGAAACGACATTTTTTTTATACAACCCTAAAATGGGCTTAAGCCTGATTTGCCTCTCACTCACATGGACTATCTGTCTTGGCTTTTTCTATAATTAGCCATGGCGTGATGCCCATAACTACTTGATTTTAATTTGATTTGTCTAGGATTTGTTCAGTTAGTCTAGGATAGACACCTCTACCTCAGCCTAAAATTTTAGCTCTTTGTACATATGTATCTAGCAAACAATTAAAAAAAGCAATTCAACAATTATGTTTGGACTCTCACAAATAGTTAAAAAAGCTAATTGGTTGTGGCAAGTGAATTCCTATCTCTTTATTACCTATCTACATCATTTTTGTGTAATTATTATCCCTCTACCCATTAGTGCTTAAATTTAAAGCAAGAGCTAAGAGCTCATATGGCCCTAGTGATGAGATTGGAAGAGCCAAGAGCTCATGTGGCATAAGCTCTAGCAAAATTCTAAGAATCAATAGACTGATTGAAAAGAAAAATCAGAGGCTTAGTGCCAGTCAGGATACACAAGGTCCTTCTAAATATCAAAATTCATTAAGATCCAAACAACCATTAGTAAGTTAAAAATATTAATTTTTCCTCTCCTTTCAGCCCCCCCCCTAATGGGTGAATTGGGGAAAATGACTGTTATCAAGTCAATTTGTGCAGGTCCCTGACACACCTACCAATTTTCATTGTCTTAGCACATCCAGAAGCACCAAACTTGCCAAAGCACTGGACCCCCCCCCCCTAACTCTCCCAAAGAGAGTGGATCCAGTCTAGTTACATCAATAATGTATCTATAGCATGTACTTATTCTTCCCACCAGGTTTCATCCTGAACTCTCCATTCTAAGCATTTTCCAAGATTCCCAGTTTCCCTCTCAAACTCTTGCTAATGTCATCAGATCTGGCCAGGATTTAAAATAAGAGCTCTGAGACATGAGTTCCTTCTGTACATCAAATTTCATTAAGATGCAGTCACCCATTCCTAAATTAAAAGTACCTCAATTTTTCTAATTTTTTTCAAATTAACACCACGACCACCCCCCAACTCCCCCAAAAAGAGCAGATTCAATCCAGTAATTTCAATCATGTATATAGGACTTGTGTTTACTCTTCCCACCAAGTGTCATCCCAATCTCTCCACTCTAACATATTCCAAGATGTCCTGTTTCCCCCTTCAACTCCCCCCAATATCACCAGATACAGTCAGGATTTAACATAAGAGCTCTGAGACATGAGATCCTTCTAAATATCAAATTTCATTAAGATCCAATCACCCATTCATAAGTGCAAAATACCTCACTTTTTTAAATTTTTCCTCTTACTCTAGCCACCCAGATGGTTGAATTAGGGAAGTGAGGGTTGTCAATTTGCGCAGGTTCCTGACATGCCTACTAATTTTCATCATCCAAGCACACCCAGAAGCACCAAACTTGCCAAAACACTGGAAGCCCCAAGTCAACCAAATACAGAGGATCAGGTCCAGTTATGTCAATCATGGATCTACAGCTTGTGCTTATTCTTCCCATTAAGTTTCAACCTTATCCCTCTACTTGAAGTATTTCCATTTCCCCTCTCCTCTCCCTAAAGTCCCTGGATCTGATTTGAAAATGAAGCATCTGAGACAAAAGATCTTTCAATATATCAAGTTTCATTAAGATCTGATCACCCATTCATAAGATAAAAATACCTCAATTTTCATGATGAAATCTCATTTCCAAGATTTCTGGTTTTCCCACTCCAACTCCCCTAACATCACAGGATCAGGTCAGGATTTAAAATAAGAGCTGTGAAGCACAAGATCCTTCTACATATCAAATTTCATTAAGATATAACCACCCATTTGTAAGCTAAAAATACCTCATTTGCTCTATTTTTTTTCAAATTAACTGTACCTCCACTTCCCCCATGTGGTCAAATTGGGGAAGAGACTATTTCTAATTTAATTTGGTCTGGTCCCTGATATGCCTGCCAACTTCCATTGCCCTAGCTTATCTGGAAGTGCCCAAACTAGCAAAACCAGGACCAACAGACAGACAGGCAGAAATTGCAATCACTATATGTCACTTGGTAAATACCAAGTTCCATAATCAAGTAGTTATGGGCAACAAGCCATGGCTAATTGCAGAAAAAGCAAAGACAGGTAGTCTGAGTGAGTGAGAGGCAAATCTGGCATAAGTCCTTTTTAGGATTGTATAAAAATGATGTCAGTTCATTTGTAGATAGATAAATCTATCCATTATCTGTCTATATGTCATTCCTAGGGCAGATTAGGGTAGATAATCATAGAAATACAGGATGAAAGATTGGATTGATTTTTGGTTGACATGACATGGACAATGTCCACTGGACTTGTATTCAAAATCTGGGACTGTATTTACTTGGACCCACAGGTAAACAAGTAAAAGGTAAGCCTAATAGGCTTGGCTGCTTTTAGTCTAAAGGTTGAATACTGTGTCATAGGATTGTCCCATGACCAACAAGTCTGGACTTGCAGGCAAATGGTGAAACCTATAGTTTTCTAAGTGTTATTTTTCCTATATAGTACATAGGCCTATTTCATATTTATTTATAGATTCTTGATTTGGTCACCACTGCTTCAATTGACAGGTAAACCAGTTTCAACAAAATTGACACAAAACACAGATATACAAGCAATATCTAACATAAGAAAAAAATTTGCTATCATCTTTGAGAGTCTGTAAAGGGCTTAAAATTGAATTTATGATAGCCTAGAAACAAATATCACACTTAGATTCAGGATTAAATTCTGAGAAAATTCTAGGGGTAAGTTTGTTACTTAGCTATCTGAATACTCTGGTAATACAAATATTGGTAAAATTCTAGTTGAGTGACTTCTTGCTATCTCAGAAAGGGGTTAGGTTAGGAAAATGAAACTTTCAGGGATGGTTCTACAGGCTAAAGTATATCCTGTGAAGGTATTTTACCCACTCCACTCCTTCTCCCTCTAGAGAGCCATGAAATTTGTCTAAATGACAGGTCTAGACTTATAACAAGATTTTACCTTAATTTTCAGTTACCAGTTGCTTTTTTTGCTGCCATTAGTTCTGAAAATGCAATTCTTGTTATTCAAGTAGAATTCTAAGCCATATCAATGTTTTTTTTTTAATTTAGGAAATGTATTTGCATATCTTTAAAACCTTATAAATTGGGAATAGAGCAAAGTTGTGAAGCTGAAAACAATTTTGTTGTACTTCATTCAAGCAGAAGATCAATTTTGAAAGATTTCATTTTTATAACACACATGTTTTTGAAGGTCATCAAAGGTCAGGGCCCTCTAGAGGGAGAAGAAGTAGAACTGGGTACTTCAAAATTCCTTCCTGGAACATATTTTAGCCTGTAGACCCATCCCTGGAAGATTCATTTTCCTAACCTAACCCCTTTCTGAGAAAGCAAGAAGTCAATCAACTAGAATTTTACCCAAATATTTACTATACTTTTGGCCCTAGATTTATTCCTAAATTTTATTCACCTTACTACCCTACTTTCTGAGATAGCAAGAAGCCCCTAAACTTGGCTTTAATTTCAACAAGAAAGATTCAGAGGAGGGGTGTTGTCAGTTCTTTACAAAACGTCCATGAAAATTCCAGAAGGTATTTTCTAATATGTAAAGGAGGGCAGACAAATAAAATGCGGCGGGCACAGGCCCCCTCAAATTGAGAACATTCAGTAGTTCCATTTGATTCTCATATTAAAACTCTTTAACATGCTAGAGCTAAATGAAACATTGACTTTAGAGTCAAATTACGCATATACGGTAACTCATCTTACAGCTACAGGAAATCATTTGATCACAGGTTCATTAGTGCTTCACACTGAAGCAGCTCATTCCTGAACCTGTTGATTTTGCCTACAAGTATTCTTCTAGTTTGTTTATTTTCAATTAAAGATGAAAGTGCTGCAAGCACATTCTATTTCTTCATTATAGCGGAATTAGCAATTGCATATTAGAGTGCGCTCGCACCAAAACTTTTGCTGTTCAGATCGATAGGAAAATCTTTTGAGAATTATTTTGCTATTTTCAGCTTAAAAGGAATAGAGCAAAGTTGTGAAGCTGAAAACAATTTTGTTGTACTTCATTCAAGCAGAAGATCAATTTTGAAAGATTTCATTTTTATAACACACATGTTTTTGAAGGTCATCAAAGGTCAGGGCCCTCTAGAGGGAGAAGGAGTAGGACTGGGTACTTCAAAATTCCTTCCTGGAACATATTTTAGCC